>NW_027142536.1:440000-442500 GCF_026170545.1 Melanerpes formicivorus
CGGCATGGGCGTCCCCAGCCGCGTCCCTCCTCCCCGAGCGCAGCGCCGGCTGACTGAGGGAAACCCCGGGCCTCGGGCCAGGCCAGGGGCGCGGTGGTGGCGGCGGACGTCGGGCGCGGCCCCCGCGGGCGGACGCTCCCCCCGACGGCGGCAGTGGGGGGAGGCACCCCCGCGGGGCCTTAAGTCTGGTTTCCCTCACCCCAGGGTCAGGTACCTAGCGTTCCGCGCCTTCGTCCGCGGCCTTGCCCTACCGCGGAGGAAGCCGGGCGGCGGTTTAAAGACCCGGGCGGCTCGGCGCGCCACCCCCGGATGCGGGGGCGAGCGCGGGGGCGGGCGGGTGCCTTCAGAGGGGCGGGGGTTGCCCCCGCAATGCCTCTGGCTAGGTCCGCCGTCGTCGCGCTCGTCGTCCTCCGGGGGCCCGCCGGGCCGGGGAGGGGACTCTGCTGCCCCCCCCTCTCTGCGGTCCGAGCGCTCGGCCGGAGAGAGCCCACCGCGCGAGGTCGGCCGTGGTCCGGCCCGCGCCTCGCCTCGCCACGGGCGTCCCCGGCGGCGCGTTGAAGCGCGGGCTTCTCGCGGGCCGGGGCGGCGAGCCCCCGCGGTGGGGGCTGGCCCAGGGCGCTTCGCCCCCGCCGGGGGTTTTGTGCGGGCGCGTTGCCGCGGCTCGGCGGCGGCGCCTCTTGCGGCGCGGGCCGCTGCGGACCTCCCGGTCCCTTTTCCCTTTGCCCAGGCCCCAGAGCGGGGCCCCGGCGAGCTGGCGCCCTCGGCGGTCTCGCGCTGCCGGTTCCCCCCCGTCCGGGGCCGGTTTCGGGTGGCGTGACCGCGTCCGAGCGGCGGCGGGCGTCGCTCGGCGTCTCCGGCTCCGGTCCCTCGCCGGAGGGCACCCTGCCACCGGCTGCGGCTGTCCCGGTCCCGGGCCCTGCCCGCGGGCTTCCCCGTTCGCCTTCCCGGCGCGTGCCGGGTGGGGGACGGGCGGGCAGCCGGGGGCGTCCCACCCCCGGTCTCCGCGTGGAAACGGGGAGAGCGGGGGCCCGCCCCCCGGCTCAGCGCCGTCCGCTGTCCGCCTGGCCGCGGGGCCACGGAAGGGGTCGAGCGAGCGAAGCCGGCGGCGCGGTGGCGCCGGGGGAGGATGGAAGGGGCTCGTGCCGCTGGGGTTTGTCGGTCGGCGGGTGCGCCGCCCGGCGAGGGCCGGCGGGTCGCCGCGGCGGCGTCCCACGTGGGCTCGGGCTTTCCGTCTCGCAAGCCGTTTTCCGTCCCCCGCGGCGGGGGGGGTTCGGTGGCGAGAGGAAGCCGCCCGAGGGCGCGAGCCGGCCGGGGCTCGGCCCCGGGGCCAAAGCGGGGGAAAAGAAAGTCCGGGATGGGCCGCAGCGGTGGCGGCGTTGGAGGGGCCGGTGCGGAGGCGCGCGCGCGCTCTCCTCCGGCGGGGTTGTGCGCCCGGCCCCCCTCGCTCCCCGGGGCGGGGGGGGGGGGGTCTCCGCTGCCTCGCTTTGTGGCGTCTCCGCGACGGCACGGGGCGGCCAGCGAGAGACACACCCCCCCCCGCCGTTGGGTGGGGAAGCGAAGGGGGTTTTCTTTCCCCGTGCACGCGAGGCGAGGCCGGGTTCGGGGCACGTTCCCGGCGGCGCGCGGCGGGCCTCCTCCGCGCCGAGGTCGGAGCGAGCCCGGGCGCCTGGTCCGGCCCCGAAGCGCCGCAAGGTGCGTTTTTCCCTCCTCGGGGGAGGGAAAAAAGCCGGGAGCGCGGGCTCCCCGCCCCTTGCTTTTGCCGCTTCGGGGTTTCGTTTTATTTTCCCCCCCTCTCCTGTGCTTGTACGGTCAATGTGAGGCGAGCGGCCGCCGTGCCGCGCTCTCCGAGGGGCCGCTCCTTTGCGAGCGGTCCCGGCCCCTCCGCGCTGGCGGGGCGGTGCCGAAAAGCCAGACAACTCTTAGCGGTGGATCACTCGGCTCGTGCGTCGATGAAGAACGCAGCTAGCTGCGAGAATTAATGTGAATTGCAGGACACATTGATCATCGACACTTCGAACGCACTTGCGGCCCCGGGTTCCTCCCGGGGCTACGCCTGTCTGAGCGTCGCTTGACGATCAATCGCCGCCTCGGTGCCCGCCGAGCGGCGCGGCTGGGGTCGCCTCGCAGGCTCTCCCCCGGGCGGGGAGGGGCCTTCGTCCCCCTAAGTGCAGACTCGGGGAGCGCTCCGTAGCTCCCCGCTCCCGGAGCGCCCGCTCTCGCGGAGTTCGTCCCGCCGGGGCTTCGCCGGCAGGGGTTCCCCGTTGGTCCAGCGACGCCCGGTGGGGCGTTGGGGGAGACGAGAGCCCGGTTGGGGGAGGAGGCGCGGGCCTCGCCCCCCCCGGCACTCCCGCGCGGGCGCGGCTGTCTGCGGGTGGGTACCGCGGGGGTACCGTGCCGTGCTGCCGCGTCCGCGCGCGCGTCTGCCGTGGGCGGCGGGGGTTCCCGTTCCCCTCGTTCTTCCTCGCTCTCGCCTCCCCGGGGTTCTCCTGCGTGTCGCCGT
>NW_027142536.1:450000-457500 GCF_026170545.1 Melanerpes formicivorus
CCCTAGCCTGCCCCCCCCGCCGTCGCTTGCTGCTGCTGCTGCCGCCGCCGCCGCCGCCGCCGCCGCCGCCGCCGCCGCCGCCGCCGCCGCCGGGACCCGCCTCGGTCTGGTGGCGCGCGCTCGGAGATCCCCGGCTACCCGTCCGTCCGTCCCTCCCTCCCGCCCCGCCCCGGGGGAGGGCTCGGGGCAGCGCGGGCAGGCGGGGAGCAAAAAAAGGCGCGGGCGCCAAAAAACGTCGGGGTCCCGGGGTGGCGGAGGGGGGCGGCGGCGGGGGCGGCGGCGGGTACACGGCGCCGGGTCCAGCCCGTCCCGGGGCGGGGACAGGTGGTGTCGTCCGTCCCCGCCCCCGTAACCTGCTCTGAAGCATCCGCTTCCCGCCGCGGTTCGCCCTCCACCCCCCCGCCGCACACGCAGCTGCCGCTTCCCGCCGCCTCTGCCCCCCGCCCCGGGATCAACCACCCGCCGGGTCCAGCGGTCCCGGTCCCGGGAACCTGCTCCCGGGGCCAGCCGGAGCCACGCCCCCTCCTCTGACGCTTCCAGCTGCCGCCTCCCCTCCCACCCCCCAAACTCACACTGGCCCTCGCCGGCCCGCCCACCCGCCTACCTGCTTGCCCGCCGCCGCTGGGTGGCGTGCCGGACACTCTCGCACACAGGTACACAGACAGGGACACAGGGACACAGGCACTCAGGCACACAGGGACACAGGGACACAGGGACACAAGGACACAGGGACACAGGCACTCAGGCACTCAGGCACTCAGGGACACAGGGACACAGGGACACAGGCACTCAGGCACTCAGGGACACAGGGACACAGGGACACAAGGACACAGGGACACAGGCACTCAGGCACTCAGGCACTCAGGGACACAGGGACACAGGGACACAGGGACACAGGGACACAGGGACACAGGCACTCAGGCACACAGGGACACAGGTGGCGGGCCGGAGGCCTCTCCCCACTGTGTGGCAGGGGTCCAAGAGCCACCCCAGCCCAACCCAGAGGGTCTTTTGCACCTCTCTAGAGGCCACCCAGAGACCCCAGGCCGCAGCAGAAGCCTCCCCCGCATGCTCTGCAGGCTTCCGACCCACCCCAGGCCGCACCAGAAGCCTCCCCCGCACGCTCTGCAGGCTTCCGACCCACCCCAGGCCACAGCAGAAGCCTCTCCCCGCACGCTCTGCAGGCTTCTCAGCCACCCCAGGCCGCAGCAGAAGCCTCTCCCGCACGCTCTGCAGGCTTCTCAGCCACCCCAGGCCGCACCAGAAGCCTCTCCCGCACGCTCTGCAGGCTTCTCAGCCACCCCAGGCCGCAGCAGAAGCCTCTCCCGCACGCTCTGCAGGCTTCTCAGCCACCCCAGGCCGCAGCAGAAGCCTCTCCCGCACGCTCTGCAGGCTTCTCAGCCACCCCAGGCCGCAGCAGAAGCCTCTCCCGCACGCTCTGCAGGCTTCTCAGCCACCCCAGGCCGCACCAGAAGCCTCTCCCGCACGCTCTGCAGGCTTCTCAGCCACCCCAGGCCGCAGCAGAAGCCTCTCCCGCACGCTCTGCAGGCTTCCGACCCACCCCAGGCCGCAGCAGAAGCCTCTCCCGCACGCTCTGCAGGCTTCCGACCCACCCCAGGCCGCAACAGAAGCCTCTCCCGCACGCTCTGCAGGCTTCCGACCCACCCCAGGCCGCAGCAGAAGCCTCTCCCGCACGCTCTGCAGGCTTCCGTCCCACCCCAGGCCGCACCAGAAGCCTCCCCCGCACGCTCTGCAGGCTTCCGTCCCACCCCAGGCCGCAGCAGAAGCCTCTCCCGCACGCTCTGCAGGCTTCCGACCCACCCCAGGCCCCAACAGAAGCCTCTCCCGCACGCTCTGCAGGCTTCTCAGCCACCCCAGGCCGCAGCAGAAGCCTCTCCCGCACGCTCTGCAGGCTTCTCAGCCACCCCAGGCCGCAGCAGAAGCCTCCCCCGCATGCTCTGCAGGCTTCCGACCCACCCCAGGCCGCAACAGAAGCCTCCCCCGCACGCTCTGTAGGCTTCTGACCCACCCCAGGCCCCAACAGAAGCCTCCCCCGCACGCTCTGCAGGCTTCTCAGCCACCCCAGGCCGCAGCAGAAGCCTCTCCCGCACGCTCTGCAGGCTTCTCAGCCACCCCAGGCCGCACCAGAAGCCTCTCCCGCACGCTCTGCAGGCTTCTCAGCCACCCCAGGCCGCACCAGAAGCCTCCCCCGCACGCTCTGCAGGCTTCCGACCCACCCCAGGCCGCACCAGAAGCCTCCCCCGCACGCTCTGCAGGCTTCCGACCCACCCCAGGCCGCACCAGAAGCCTCTCCCGCACGCTCTGCAGGCTTCCGACCCACCCCAGGCCGCACCAGAAGCCTCCCCCGCACGCTCTGCAGGCTTCTCCGCCACCACAGGCCGCACCAGAGGATCTTTTGCACCTCTCTGGACGCCACCCAGAGACTCCAGGCCGCACCAGAGGCCCCCCCCCCCAACCATTTACAGGCTGCAGTGCCAGCCTAGGCCCCGCTGGCAGCCTCCCTTGTCTGCTTTGGAAGGCCTCCCATCCACTCCAGACCTGCCTGGAGGCCTCCCTCGACTGCTCCCGGGGCCCTCGAAGCCACCCTAGGCCTTTCTGGAGGACCTGCTCGACCGCTCGGGCGGCTTCTGACGCACCCTCGGCCATCCGGCGCCCAGCAGCTCCCAGGGCCAGGCACCGGCCTCCCCCTCCGGCCGCCCCTGGGGCCGGGGGTGGCTCGGACTCGGCGCCCCCAACGTGTCGTCCCGTCCCCCCCCCGCCCCGCACCGCCGAACATTCGCTGCAGCCGAGGGCTTGCCGCTCGACGCCTACCCCACCCGCCCAGCCCCCCGCTGCGGCCCGGCGCTGCCCCGGCCGCTGCGCCCCGCCTCTCATCGCTCCCCCCACCCGGCAACCGGCCGCCGGGCACGGCAAGTCCCAGGGCAGGGAACAGGTGCTGCCGGGACCCCGTGCTGGCTGCCGGCTTCCCGGGGCTGCCCCGGGCACGGACAGGTCGCCCCCCCCGCCCCGGCGAATGTTCACCGAACCGGCTGCCGGCTGCCTTCGAGCACCCCCCGCCCCCCCGCCACTATCGTCCCCCCCGCCCCCCCTCCGCCTCCGCTGCCGCTTCTCCCCGCACCGCCTCCACTGCCTCCCCCCGCCGCCGGCGAACGAGTCGCCGGATCCGTAGGGTGCCGGGAGCCCGAACGGCGAGCGGCTCCGGCTGCTGCCGGGGCCGCGGGGCTTCGAGCCGCTCCGGCCGCGGCCGGGACCCCGTGCCGGAAGCCGGCATCCCGGGACGGCCCCGGGACGGCCCCGGTCGCCGGCCGGGTGACGTTCAGCGAAGCGGCTGCCGCCAGTCTTTGGGCCTCCCCCGTGCCGGGGCCGCGGGGCTTCGAGCCGGTCCGGCCGCGGCCGGGATCCCGGGCCGGACGATGGCTTCCCGGGCCGGTCCCGGTCGCCTCCCGGGTGACGTTCACCGAAGCGGCTGCCAGCTGTCTTCGAGCCCCCCCCCCCCCTCCGCCTCCGCTGCCGCTTCTCCCCGCACCCCCTCCACTGCCTCCCCCCGCCGCCGGCGAACGAGTCGCCGGATCTGTAGGGTGCCGGGAGCCCGAACGGCGAGCGGCTCCGGCTGCTGCCGGGGCCGCGGGGATTCGAGCCGCTCCGGCCGCGGCCGGGACCCCGTGCCGGAAGCCGGCATCCCCGGACAGCCCCGGGACGGCCCCGGTCGCCGGCCGGGTGACGTTCACCGAAGCGGCTGCCGGCTGTCTTCGAGCCCCCCCCCCCCTCCGCCTCCGCTGCCGCTTCTGCCCGCACCCCCTCCACTGCCTCCCCCCGCCGCCGGCGAACGAGTCGGCGGATCCGTAGGGTGCCGGGAGCCCGAACGGCGAGCGGCTCCGGCTGCTGCCGGGACCGCGGGGATTCGAGCCGCTCCGGCCGCGGCCGGGACCCCGTGCCGGAAGCCGGCATCCCGGGACGGCCCCGGGACGGCCCCGGTCGCCGGCCGGGTGACGTTCAGCGAAGCGGCTGCCGCCAGTCTTTGGGCCTCCCCCGTGCCGGGGCCGCGGGGCTTCGAGCCGGTCCGGCCGCGGCCGGGATCCCGGGCCGGACGATGGCTTCCCGGGCCGGTCCCGGTCGCCTCCCGGGTGACGTTCACCGAAGCGGCTGCCGGCTGTCTTCGAGCCCCCCCCCCCCCTCCGCCTCCGCTGCCGCTTCTGCCCGCACCCCCTCCACTGCCTCCCCCCGCCGCCGGCGAACGAGTCGCCGGATCTGTAGGGTGCCGGGAGCCCGAACGGCGAGCGGCTCCGGCTGCTGCCGGGACCGCGGGGATTCGAGCCGCTCCGGCCGCGGCCGGGACCCCGTGCCGGAAGCCGGCATCCCCGGACAGCCCCGGGACGGCCCCGGTCGCCGGCCGGGTGACGTTCACCGAAGCGGCTGCCGGCTGTCTTCGAGCCCCCCCCCCCCTCCGCCTCCGCTGCCGCTTCTGCCCGCACCCCCTCCACTGCCTCCCCCCGCCGCCGGCGAACGAGTCGCCGGATCCGTAGGGTGCCGGGAGCCCGAACGGCGAGCGGCTCCGGCTGCTGCCGGGACCGCGGGGATTCGAGCCGCTCCGGCCGCGGCCGGGACCCCGTGCCGGAAGCCGGCATCCCGGGACGGCCCCGGGACGGCCCCGGTCGCCGGCCGGGTGACGTTCAGCGAAGCGGCTGCCGCCAGTCTTTGGGCCTCCCCCGTGCCGGGGCCGCGGGGCTTCGAGCCGGTCCGGCCGCGGCCGGGATCCCGGGCCGGACGATGGCTTCCCGGGCCGGTCCCGGTCGCCTCCCGGGTGACGTTCACCGAAGCGGCTGCCGGCTGTCTTCGAGCCCCCCCCCCCCCTCCGCCTCCGCTGCCGCTTCTGCCCGCACCCCCTCCACTGCCTCCCCCCGCCGCCGGCGAACGAGTCGCCGGATCTGTAGGGTGCCGGGAGCCCGAACGGCGAGCGGCTCCGGCTGCTGCCGGGGCCGCGGGGATTCGAGCCGCTCCGGCCGCGGCCGGGACCCCGTGCCGGAAGCCGGCATCCCCGGACAGCCCCGGGACGGCCCCGGTCGCCGGCCGGGTGACGTTCACCGAAGCGGCTGCCGGCTGTCTTCGAGCCCCCCCCCCCCTCCGCCTCCGCTGCCGCTTCTGCCCGCACCCCCTCCACTGCCTCCCCCCGCCGCCGGCGAACGAGTCGGCGGATCCGTAGGGTGCCGGGAGCCCGAACGGCGAGCGGCTCCGGCTGCTGCCGGGACCGCGGGGCTTCGAGCCGCTCCGGCCGCGGCCGGGACCCCGTGCCGGAAGCCGGCATCCCGGGACGGCCCCGGGACGGCCCCGGTCGCCGGCCGGGTGACGTTCAGCGAAGCGGCTGCCGCCAGTCTTTGGGCCTCCCCCGTGCCGGGGCCGCGGGGCTTCGAGCCGGTCCGGCCGCGGCCGGGATCCGGGGCCGGACGATGGCTTCCCGGGCCGGTCCCGGTCGCCTCCCGGGTGACGTTCACCGAAGCGGCTGACGGCTGTCTCCGAGCCCCCCCCCCCCCCCTCCGCCTCCGCTGCCGCTTCTGCCCGCACCCCCTCCACTGCCTCCCCCCGCCGCCCGCGAACGAGTCGCCGGATCTGTAGGGTGCCGGGAGCCCGAACGGCGAGCGGCTCCGGCTGCTGCCGGGACCGCGGGGATTCGAGCCGCTCCGGCCGCGGCCGGGACCCCGTGCCGGAAGCCGGCATCCCCGGACAGCCCCGGGACGGCCCCGGTCGCCGGCCGGGTGACGTTCACCGAAGCGGCTGCCGGCTGTCTTCGAGCCCCCCCCCCCTCCGCCTCCGCTGCCGCTTCTGCCCGCACCCCCTCCACTGCCTCCCCCCGCCGCCGGCGAACGAGTCGCCGGATCCGTAGGGTGCCGGGAGCCCGAACGGCGAGCGGCTCCGGCTGCTGCCGGGACCGCGGGGATTCGAGCCGCTCCGGCCGCGGCCGGGACCCCGTGGCGGAAGCCAGCATCCCGGGACGGCCCCGGGACGGCCCCGATCGCCTCCTGGGTGACGTTCACCGAAGCGGCTGCCGGCTGTCTTCGAGCCCCCCCCCCCCTCCGCCTCCGCTGCCGCTTCTCCCCGCACCCCCTCCACTGCCTCCCCCCGCCGCCGGCGAACGAGTCGGCGGATCCATACCGTCCCGAGAGCCCGAGGCGGCGGCACCCAGTGCGGGTCCGGCCGAGGCCGGGACCCCGTGCCTGTCGCAGGCTTCCCGGGACGGCCCCGGAACGGCCGCGGTCGCCGGCCGGGTGACGTTCTCCGAAGCGGCTGCCGGCTGTCTTCGAGCCCCCCCCCCCCTCCGCCTCCGCTGCCGCTTCTGCCCGCACCTCCTTCACTGCCTCCCCCCGCCGCCCGCGAACGAGTCGGCGGATCCGTAGGGTGCCGGGAGCCCGAACGGCGAGCGGCTCCGGCTGCTGCCGGGACCGCGGGGATTCGAGCCGCTCCGGCCGCGGCCGGGACCCCGTGCCGGAAGCCGGCATCCCGGGACAGCCCCGGGACGGCCCCGGTCGCCGGCCGGGTGACGTTCAGCGAAGCGGCTGCCGCCAGTCTTTGGGCCTCCCCCGTGCCGGGGCCGCGGGGCTTCGAGTCGGTCCGGCCGCGGCTGGGACCCCGTGCCTGTCGCAGGCTTCCCGGGACGGCCCCGGAACGGCCGCGGTCGCCGGCCGGGTGACGTTCACCGAGGCGACTGCCGGCTGTCTTCGAGCCCCCACCCCTGCCGTGGCCGCGGGGATTCGCCCCGGTCCGGCAGCTGACGGTTCCCTGTGTCGGACGCCGGCTTCCCGGGACTGCCCCGGGACAGCCCCGGTCGCCTCCCGGGTGACGTTCACCGAAGCTGCTGCCGCCTGTCTTTGTCCCCCCCCCCCCGTGCTCTCCCTCAGGCGGGAGGTAGACGTGCTCTCCCTGGGCGAGTAGACGTGCTCTCCCTGGGCGAGTAGACGTGCTCTCCCTCGGCGAGTAGACGTGCTCTCCCTCGGCGAGTAGACGTGCTCTCCCTCGGCGAGTAGACGTGCTCTCCCTCGGCGAGTAGACGTGCTCTCCCTGGGCGAGTAGACGTGCTCTCCCTCGGCGAGTAGACGTGCTCTCCCTCGGCGAGTAGACGTGCTCTCCCTGGGCGAGTAGACGTGCTCTCCCTGGGCGAGTAGACGTGCTCTCCCTGGGCGAGTAGACGTGCTCTCCCTGGGCGAGTAGACGTGCTCTCCCTGGGCGAGTAGACGTGCTCTCCCTGGGCGAGTAGACGTGCTCTCCCTGGGCGAGTAGACGTGCTCTCCCTCGGCGAGTAGACGTGCTCTCCCTCGGCGAGTAGACGTGCTCTCCCTCGGCGAGTAGACGTGCTCTCCCTGGGCGAGTAGACGTGCTCTCCCTCGGCGAGTAGACGTGCTCTCCCTCGGCGAGTAGACGTGCTCTCCGCGGAGATCGCGCTTGTCGCCAAGGGGTCGCTGTTGCGCTCTGCCTCCGCCTACGTCATCG
>NW_027142536.1:470000-487500 GCF_026170545.1 Melanerpes formicivorus
ATGGCGAGGGGGGACTTAGTGCACTGAGCCGTGCGGCAGGAGGTAGACGTGCTCTCCTTCCCGAGGAGGTAGACGTGCTCTCCCTGGCGAGGGGGGGACTTAGTGCACTGAGCCGTGCGGCGGCAGGTAGACGTGCTCTCCTTCCCGAGGAGGTAGACGTGCTCTCCTTCCCAGGAGGTAGACGTGCTCTCCTTCCCGAGGAGGTAGACGTGCTCTCCTTCCCAGGAGGTAGACGTGCTCTCCTTCCCGAGGAGGTAGACGTGCTCTCCTTCCCGAGGAGGTAGACGTGCTCTCCTTCCCGAGGAGGTAGACGTGCTCTCCTTCCCAGGTGGTAGACGTGCTCTCCCTCGGTGAGTAGACGTGCTCTCCCTGAGCTGGCAGGTAGACGTGCTCTCCATGGCGAGGGGGGACTTAGTGCACTGAGCCGTGCGGCAGGAGGTAGACGTGCTCCCCGCGGCCGGGCGGGCACTTAGCGCGCGGAGGCTGGAACCGCGGGGTAGACGTGGTCCCCGGGACGAGGGCCGCCTGGTATCGCCCGCCCGGCCCCCAACCCCCCCCCCCCGCGGCGGCGTAAATGAAGAGAGGCAGTCGGCATGAAACCTTCTTTTATTAAGTGTTGTTTTCATCGAGCGTCTTTCATTAAAGGTTGTGTTCTGAAGCAGTCTTTTCTTCAACAGCGCTGTTCTCCGGGGAGAAGGTCTGCCGGCATCTCTAGAAATCTCCCCCCGCCCCTGACCGCCTCCCCCCCCGCCCCCGTTGCCGGTTTGCGCGGCGCCCCCCCTCCCGACGTTGCCTCTTGCCGCTACCCCCGCCCCCCCCCCGCTGCCGGTTTGCGCGGAGCCCCCCCTCCCGACGTTGCCTCTTGCCGCTACCCCCGCCCCCCCCCCGCTGCCGGTTTGCGCGGAGCTCCCCCTTCCCGCCGTTGCCTCTTGCCGCTACCCCCGCCCCCCCCCCGCTGCCGGTTTGCGCGGAGCCCCCCCTTCCCGCCGTTGCCTCTTGCCGCTACCCCCGCCCCCCCCCGCTGCCGGTTTGCGCGGAGCCCCCCCTTCCCGCCGTTGCCTCTTGCCGCTACCCCCGCCCCCCCCCCGCTGCCGGTTTGCGCGGAGCCCCCCCTTCCCGCCGTTGCCTCTTGCCGCTACCCCCGCCCCCCCCCCGCTGCCGGTTTGCGCGGAGGCCCCCCTTCCCGCCGTTGCCTCTTGCCGTTACCCCCCGCCCCCCCCCGCTGCCGGTTTGCGCGGAGCGCCCCCGCCTGCCGTTGCCTCTCGCCGCGGCCACCACCGCCCCCTCCACACCCCCGGGCCCCCGTTACCGGTTTGCGCGGAGCCCCCCCTCCCGACGTTGCCTCTTGCCGCTGCTGCCACCCCCAGCTCCCCACACCCCCCGGCTCCCGTTAGCGGTTTGCGCGGAGCCCCCCCTTCCCGCCGTTGCCTCTTGCCGCTACCCCCGCCCCCCCCCCCCGCTGCCGGTTTGCGCGGAGCCCCCCCGCCTGCCGTTGCCTCTTGCCGCGGCCGCCACCGCCCCCCCCACACCCCCCGGCCCCCGTTACCGGTTTGCGCGGAGCCCCCCCTCCCGACGTTGCCTCTTGCCGCTGCTGCCACCCCCAGCTCCCCACACCCCCCGGCTCCCGTTAGCGGTTTGCGCGGAGCCCCCCCTTCCCCCCTTCGCGGGCTGCCGCTTCCCTCCCGGGCTGCCCGGCTGCTCTCTAACCCCTGCGACCGAGGCGGCGCTGTTAGGGCGGCCGTGCCGGTGCCCCTTGCCGCAGCTAGCCTCTCGCCGCTGCCCCTCCCGTCCGTCGTCCCCCGTCCCCAAAAACTTGCTGCTCTCCACGCTGGAGCCTGCACGGGGGAGGTTGCGCTCCGCTCCTCCGGCCCTAAAGCCGCCCTCGCCCGCCCCCCGGCTTGCCGCTTGGCTCGGCTGCCCGCCCGCCCGCTAATCCCCCCAACGCCCCCACCCCAAAAACACCCCAGCCCTACCGCATGCCGCTCCCCCTCTCCCCGCTCTCGCTGACCGCTGCCACCCCCCCCCCACCCCTCCCCCCCGAAACAAACCCCCCAGCCCTACCGCATGCCGCTCCCCCTCTCTCCCTAGCCTGCCCCCCCCGCCGTCGCTTGCTGCTGCTGCTGCCGCCGCCGCCGCCGCCGCCGCCGCCGCCGCCGCCGCCGCCGCCGCCGCCGGGACCCGCCTCGGTCTGGTGGCGCGCGCTCGGAGATCCCCGGCTACCCGTCCGTCCGTCCCTCCCTCCCGCCCCGCCCCGGGGGAGGGCTCGGGGCAGCGCGGGCAGGCGGGGAGCAAAAAAAGGCGCGGGCGCCAAAAAACGTCGGGGTCCCGGGGTGGCGGAGGGGGGCGGCGGCGGGGGCGGCGGCGGGTACACGGCGCCGGGTCCAGCCCGTCCCGGGGCGGGGACAGGTGGTGTCGTCCGTCCCCGCCCCCGTAACCTGCTCTGAAGCATCCGCTTCCCGCCGCGGTTCGCCCTCCACCCCCCCGCCGCACACGCAGCTGCCGCTTCCCGCCGCCTCTGCCCCCCGCCCCGGGATCAACCACCCGCCGGGTCCAGCCGGTCCCGGTCCCGGGAACCTGCTCCCGGGGCCAGCCGGAGCCACGCCCCCTCCTCTGACGCTTCCAGCTGCCGCCTCCCCTCCCACCCCCCAAACTCACACTGGCCCTCGCCGGCCCGCCCACCCGCCTACCTGCTTGCCCGCCGCCGCTGGGTGGCGTGCCGGACACTCTCGCACACAGGTACACAGACAGGGACACAGGGACACAGGCACTCAGGCACACAGGGACACAGGGACACAGGGACACAAGGACACAGGGACACAGGCACTCAGGCACTCAGGCACTCAGGGACACAGGGACACAGGGACACAGGCACTCAGGCACTCAGGGACACAGGGACACAGGGACACAAGGACACAGGGACACAGGCACTCAGGCACTCAGGCACTCAGGGACACAGGGACACAGGGACACAGGGACACAGGGACACAGGGACACAGGCACTCAGGCACACAGGGACACAGGTGGCGGGCCGGAGGCCTCTCCCCACTGTGTGGCAGGGGTCCAAGAGCCACCCCAGCCCAACCCAGAGGGTCTTTTGCACCTCTCTAGAGGCCACCCAGAGACCCCAGGCCGCAGCAGAAGCCTCCCCCGCATGCTCTGCAGGCTTCCGACCCACCCCAGGCCGCACCAGAAGCCTCCCCCGCACGCTCTGCAGGCTTCCGACCCACCCCAGGCCACAGCAGAAGCCTCTCCCGCACGCTCTGCAGGCTTCTCAGCCACCCCAGGCCGCAGCAGAAGCCTCTCCCGCACGCTCTGCAGGCTTCTCAGCCACCCCAGGCCGCACCAGAAGCCTCTCCCGCACGCTCTGCAGGCTTCTCAGCCACCCCAGGCCGCAGCAGAAGCCTCTCCCGCACGCTCTGCAGGCTTCTCAGCCACCCCAGGCCGCAGCAGAAGCCTCTCCCGCACGCTCTGCAGGCTTCTCAGCCACCCCAGGCCGCAGCAGAAGCCTCTCCCGCACGCTCTGCAGGCTTCTCAGCCACCCCAGGCCGCACCAGAAGCCTCTCCCGCACGCTCTGCAGGCTTCTCAGCCACCCCAGGCCGCAGCAGAAGCCTCTCCCGCACGCTCTGCAGGCTTCCGACCCACCCCAGGCCGCAGCAGAAGCCTCTCCCGCACGCTCTGCAGGCTTCCGACCCACCCCAGGCCGCAACAGAAGCCTCTCCCGCACGCTCTGCAGGCTTCCGACCCACCCCAGGCCGCAGCAGAAGCCTCTCCCGCACGCTCTGCAGGCTTCCGTCCCACCCCAGGCCGCACCAGAAGCCTCCCCCGCACGCTCTGCAGGCTTCCGTCCCACCCCAGGCCGCAGCAGAAGCCTCTCCCGCACGCTCTGCAGGCTTCCGACCCACCCCAGGCCCCAACAGAAGCCTCTCCCGCACGCTCTGCAGGCTTCTCAGCCACCCCAGGCCGCAGCAGAAGCCTCTCCCGCACGCTCTGCAGGCTTCTCAGCCACCCCAGGCCGCAGCAGAAGCCTCCCCCGCATGCTCTGCAGGCTTCCGACCCACCCCAGGCCGCAACAGAAGCCTCCCCCGCACGCTCTGTAGGCTTCTGACCCACCCCAGGCCCCAACAGAAGCCTCCCCCGCACGCTCTGCAGGCTTCTCAGCCACCCCAGGCCGCAGCAGAAGCCTCTCCCGCACGCTCTGCAGGCTTCTCAGCCACCCCAGGCCGCACCAGAAGCCTCTCCCGCACGCTCTGCAGGCTTCTCAGCCACCCCAGGCCGCACCAGAAGCCTCCCCCGCACGCTCTGCAGGCTTCCGACCCACCCCAGGCCGCACCAGAAGCCTCCCCCGCACGCTCTGCAGGCTTCCGACCCACCCCAGGCCGCACCAGAAGCCTCTCCCGCACGCTCTGCAGGCTTCCGACCCACCCCAGGCCGCACCAGAAGCCTCCCCCGCACGCTCTGCAGGCTTCTCCGCCACCACAGGCCGCACCAGAGGATCTTTTGCACCTCTCTGGACGCCACCCAGAGACTCCAGGCCGCACCAGAGGCCCCCCCCCCCCAACCATTTACAGGCTGCAGTGCCAGCCTAGGCCCCGCTGGCAGCCTCCCTTGTCTGCTTTGGAAGGCCTCCCATCCACTCCAGACCTGCCTGGAGGCCTCCCTCGACTGCTCCCGGGGCCCTCGAAGCCACCCTAGGCCTTTCTGGAGGACCTGCTCGACCGCTCGGGCGGCTTCTGACGCACCCTCGGCCATCCGGCGCCCAGCAGCTCCCAGGGCCAGGCACCGGCCTCCCCCTCCGGCCGCCCCTGGGGCCGGGGGTGGCTCGGACTCGGCGCCCCCAACGTGTCGTCCCGTCCCCCCCCGCCCCGCACCGCCGAACATTCGCTGCAGCCGAGGGCTTGCCGCTCGACGCCTACCCCACCCGCCCAGCCCCCCGCTGCGGCCCGGCGCTGCCCCGGCCGCTGCGCCCCGCCTCTCATCGCTCCCCCCACCCGGCAACCGGCCGCCGGGCACGGCAAGTCCCAGGGCAGGGAACAGGTGCTGCCGGGACCCCGTGCTGGCTGCCGGCTTCCCGGGGCTGCCCCGGGCACGGACAGGTCGCCCCCCCGCCCCGGCGAATGTTCACCGAACCGGCTGCCGGCTGCCTTCGAGCACCCCCCGCCCCCCGCCACTATCGTCCCCCCCGCCCCCCCTCCGCCTCCGCTGCCGCTTCTCCCCGCACCGCCTCCACTGCCTCCCCCCGCCGCCGGCGAACGAGTCGCCGGATCCGTAGGGTGCCGGGAGCCCGAACGGCGAGCGGCTCCGGCTGCTGCCGGGGCCGCGGGGCTTCGAGCCGCTCCGGCCGCGGCCGGGACCCCGTGCCGGAAGCCGGCATCCCGGGACGGCCCCGGGACGGCCCCGGTCGCCGGCCGGGTGACGTTCAGCGAAGCGGCTGCCGCCAGTCTTTGGGCCTCCCCCGTGCCGGGGCCGCGGGGCTTCGAGCCGGTCCGGCCGCGGCCGGGATCCCGGGCCGGACGATGGCTTCCCGGGCCGGTCCCGGTCGCCTCCCGGGTGACGTTCACCGAAGCGGCTGCCAGCTGTCTTCGAGCCCCCCCCCCCCCTCCGCCTCCGCTGCCGCTTCTCCCCGCACCCCCTCCACTGCCTCCCCCCGCCGCCGGCGAACGAGTCGCCGGATCTGTAGGGTGCCGGGAGCCCGAACGGCGAGCGGCTCCGGCTGCTGCCGGGGCCGCGGGGATTCGAGCCGCTCCGGCCGCGGCCGGGACCCCGTGCCGGAAGCCGGCATCCCCGGACAGCCCCGGGACGGCCCCGGTCGCCGGCCGGGTGACGTTCACCGAAGCGGCTGCCGGCTGTCTTCGAGCCCCCCCCCCCCTCCGCCTCCGCTGCCGCTTCTGCCCGCACCCCCTCCACTGCCTCCCCCCGCCGCCGGCGAACGAGTCGGCGGATCCGTAGGGTGCCGGGAGCCCGAACGGCGAGCGGCTCCGGCTGCTGCCGGGACCGCGGGGCCCCCTCTCCGCGCCCGCCGCTTCCGTTGCCTCCGGCACCACCCTACCCCTCTCCAGGGCGGGGGACGCGGGCCGGCGCGAGAGGGCGCGCCGCCGGTCCCCCGTGCCGCTGCCGGCCCAGGGCAGGGCACACCTTCCCCGGCGGGGCCTTTGGGGGGGCCCCGCCGCCTCCCACCCGGAGGGCGCGTAGTCGCCGGGTGGGTAAGGCTTCCCAAGGGGGTGGGAGCAGGTGGCCCCTCGTCGCGTGACGGAGGGGCTCGGCTCCTGCCATTTTTTATTTTTTTTTTCCCTGCCCCCCTGCCGGGTAGACGTGGCCCCCGGAGAGGGGCCGGGGGGGGGGGGGGGGGGGCGTAGGGTGTTGGTGCGTGCGGCGGCAGGTAGACGTGCTCTCCTTCCCGAGGAGGTAGACGTGCTCTCCCTGGCGAGGGGGGACTTAGTGCACTGAGCCGTGCGGCGGCAGGTAGACGTGCTCTCCTTCCCGAGGAGGTAGACGTGCTCTCCCTGGCGAGGGGGGGACTTAGTGCACTGAGCCGTGCGGCGGCAGGTAGACGTGCTCTCCTTCCCGAGGAGGTAGACGTGCTCTCCTTCCCAGGAGGTAGACGTGCTCTCCTTCCCGAGGAGGTAGACGTGCTCTCCTTCCCAGGAGGTAGACGTGCTCTCCTTCCCGAGGAGGTAGACGTGCTCTCCTTCCCGAGGAGGTAGACGTGCTCTCCTTCCCAGGTGGTAGACGTGCTCTCCCTCGGTGAGTAGACGTGCTCTCCCTGAGCTGGCAGGTAGACGTGCTCTCCATGGCGAGGGGGGACTTAGTGCACTGAGCCGTGCGGCAGGAGGTAGACGTGCTCTCCTTCCCGAGGAGGTAGACGTGCTCTCCTTCCCAGGAGGTAGACGTGCTCTCCTTCCCGAGGAGGTAGACGTGCTCTCCTTCCCAGGAGGTAGACGTGCTCTCCTTCCCGAGGAGGTAGACGTGCTCTCCTTCCCGAGGAGGTAGACGTGCTCTCCTTCCCAGGTGGTAGACGTGCTCTCCCTCGGTGAGTAGACGTGCTCTCCCTGAGCTGGCAGGTAGACGTGCTCTCCATGGCGAGGGGGGACTTAGTGCACTGAGCCGTGCGGCAGGAGGTAGACGTGCTCTCCTTCCCGAGGAGGTAGACGTGCTCTCCCTGGCGAGGGGGGGACTTAGTGCACTGAGCCGTGCGGCGGCAGGTAGACGTGCTCTCCTTCCCGAGGAGGTAGACGTGCTCTCCTTCCCAGGAGGTAGACGTGCTCTCCTTCCCGAGGAGGTAGACGTGCTCTCCTTCCCAGGAGGTAGACGTGCTCTCCTTCCCGAGGAGGTAGACGTGCTCTCCTTCCCGAGGAGGTAGACGTGCTCTCCTTCCCGAGGAGGTAGACGTGCTCTCCTTCCCAGGTGGTAGACGTGCTCTCCCTCGGTGAGTAGACGTGCTCTCCCTGAGCTGGCAGGTAGACGTGCTCTCCATGGCGAGGGGGGACTTAGTGCACTGAGCCGTGCGGCAGGAGGTAGACGTGCTCCCCGCGGCCGGGCGGGCACTTAGCGCGCGGAGGCTGGAACCGCGGGGTAGACGTGGTCCCCGGGACGAGGGCCGCCTGGTATCGCCCGCCCGGCCCCCAACCCCCCCCCCCCGCGGCGGCGTAAATGAAGAGAGGCAGTCGGCATGAAACCTTCTTTTATTAAGTGTTGTTTTCATCGAGCGTCTTTCATTAAAGGTTGTGTTCTGAAGCAGTCTTTTCTTCAACAGCGCTGTTCTCCGGGGAGAAGGTCTGCCGGCATCTCTAGAAATCTCCCCCCGCCCCTGACCGCCTCCCCCCCCGCCCCCGTTGCCGGTTTGCGCGGCGCCCCCCCTCCCGACGTTGCCTCTTGCCGCTACCCCCGCCCCCCCCCCGCTGCCGGTTTGCGCGGAGCCCCCCCTCCCGACGTTGCCTCTTGCCGCTACCCCCGCCCCCCCCCCGCTGCCGGTTTGCGCGGAGCTCCCCCTTCCCGCCGTTGCCTCTTGCCGCTACCCCCGCCCCCCCCCCGCTGCCGGTTTGCGCGGAGCCCCCCCTTCCCGCCGTTGCCTCTTGCCGCTACCCCCGCCCCCCCCCGCTGCCGGTTTGCGCGGAGCCCCCCCTTCCCGCCGTTGCCTCTTGCCGCTACCCCCGCCCCCCCCCCGCTGCCGGTTTGCGCGGAGCCCCCCCTTCCCGCCGTTGCCTCTTGCCGCTACCCCCGCCCCCCCCCCGCTGCCGGTTTGCGCGGAGGCCCCCCTTCCCGCCGTTGCCTCTTGCCGTTACCCCCGCCCCCCCCCCGCTGCCGGTTTGCGCGGAGCGCCCCCGCCTGCCGTTGCCTCTCGCCGCGGCCACCACCGCCCCCTCCACACCCCCGGGCCCCCGTTACCGGTTTGCGCGGAGCCCCCCCTCCCGACGTTGCCTCTTGCCGCTGCTGCCACCCCCAGCTCCCCACACCCCCCGGCTCCCGTTAGCGGTTTGCGCGGAGCCCCCCCTTCCCGCCGTTGCCTCTTGCCGCTACCCCCGCCCCCCCCCCCCGCTGCCGGTTTGCGCGGAGCCCCCCCGCCTGCCGTTGCCTCTTGCCGCGGCCGCCACCGCCCCCCCCACACCCCCCGGCCCCCGTTACCGGTTTGCGCGGAGCCCCCCCTCCCGACGTTGCCTCTTGCCGCTGCTGCCACCCCCAGCTCCCCACACCCCCCGGCTCCCGTTAGCGGTTTGCGCGGAGCCCCCCCTTCCCCCCTTCGCGGGCTGCCGCTTCCCTCCCGGGCTGCCCGGCTGCTCTCTAACCCCTGCGACCGAGGCGGCGCTGTTAGGGCGGCCGTGCCGGTGCCCCTTGCCGCAGCTAGCCTCTCGCCGCTGCCCCTCCCGTCCGTCGTCCCCCGTCCCCAAAAACTTGCTGCTCTCCACGCTGGAGCCTGCACGGGGGAGGTTGCGCTCCGCTCCTCCGGCCCTAAAGCCGCCCTCGCCCGCCCCCCGGCTTGCCGCTTGGCTCGGCTGCCCGCCCGCCCGCTAATCCCCCCAACGCCCCCACCCCAAAAACACCCCAGCCCTACCGCATGCCGCTCCCCCTCTCCCCGCTCTCGCTGACCGCTGCCACCCCCCCCCCACCCCTCCCCCCCGAAACAAACCCCCCAGCCCTACCGCATGCCGCTCCCCCTCTCTCCCTAGCCTGCCCCCCCCGCCGTCGCTTGCTGCTGCTGCTGCCGCCGCCGCCGCCGCCGCCGCCGCCGCCGCCGCCGCCGCCGCCGCCGCCGGGACCCGCCTCGGTCTGGTGGCGCGCGCTCGGAGATCCCCGGCTACCCGTCCGTCCGTCCCTCCCTCCCGCCCCGCCCCGGGGGAGGGCTCGGGGCAGCGCGGGCAGGCGGGGAGCAAAAAAAGGCGCGGGCGCCAAAAAACGTCGGGGTCCCGGGGTGGCGGAGGGGGGCGGCGGCGGGGGCGGCGGCGGGTACACGGCGCCGGGTCCAGCCCGTCCCGGGGCGGGGACAGGTGGTGTCGTCCGTCCCCGCCCCCGTAACCTGCTCTGAAGCATCCGCTTCCCGCCGCGGTTCGCCCTCCACCCCCCCGCCGCACACGCAGCTGCCGCTTCCCGCCGCCTCTGCCCCCCGCCCCGGGATCAACCACCCGCCGGGTCCAGCCGGTCCCGGTCCCGGGAACCTGCTCCCGGGGCCAGCCGGAGCCACGCCCCCTCCTCTGACGCTTCCAGCTGCCGCCTCCCCTCCCACCCCCCAAACTCACACTGGCCCTCGCCGGCCCGCCCACCCGCCTACCTGCTTGCCCGCCGCCGCTGGGTGGCGTGCCGGACACTCTCGCACACAGGTACACAGACAGGGACACAGGGACACAGGCACTCAGGCACACAGGGACACAGGGACACAGGGACACAAGGACACAGGGACACAGGCACTCAGGCACTCAGGCACTCAGGGACACAGGGACACAGGGACACAGGCACTCAGGCACTCAGGGACACAGGGACACAGGGACACAAGGACACAGGGACACAGGCACTCAGGCACTCAGGCACTCAGGGACACAGGGACACAGGGACACAGGGACACAGGGACACAGGGACACAGGCACTCAGGCACACAGGGACACAGGTGGCGGGCCGGAGGCCTCTCCCCACTGTGTGGCAGGGGTCCAAGAGCCACCCCAGCCCAACCCAGAGGGTCTTTTGCACCTCTCTAGAGGCCACCCAGAGACCCCAGGCCGCAGCAGAAGCCTCCCCCGCATGCTCTGCAGGCTTCCGACCCACCCCAGGCCGCACCAGAAGCCTCCCCCGCACGCTCTGCAGGCTTCCGACCCACCCCAGGCCACAGCAGAAGCCTCTCCCGCACGCTCTGCAGGCTTCTCAGCCACCCCAGGCCGCAGCAGAAGCCTCTCCCGCACGCTCTGCAGGCTTCTCAGCCACCCCAGGCCGCACCAGAAGCCTCTCCCGCACGCTCTGCAGGCTTCTCAGCCACCCCAGGCCGCAGCAGAAGCCTCTCCCGCACGCTCTGCAGGCTTCTCAGCCACCCCAGGCCGCAGCAGAAGCCTCTCCCGCACGCTCTGCAGGCTTCTCAGCCACCCCAGGCCGCAGCAGAAGCCTCTCCCGCACGCTCTGCAGGCTTCTCAGCCACCCCAGGCCGCACCAGAAGCCTCTCCCGCACGCTCTGCAGGCTTCTCAGCCACCCCAGGCCGCAGCAGAAGCCTCTCCCGCACGCTCTGCAGGCTTCCGACCCACCCCAGGCCGCAGCAGAAGCCTCTCCCGCACGCTCTGCAGGCTTCCGACCCACCCCAGGCCGCAACAGAAGCCTCTCCCGCACGCTCTGCAGGCTTCCGACCCACCCCAGGCCGCAGCAGAAGCCTCTCCCGCACGCTCTGCAGGCTTCCGTCCCACCCCAGGCCGCACCAGAAGCCTCCCCCGCACGCTCTGCAGGCTTCCGTCCCACCCCAGGCCGCAGCAGAAGCCTCTCCCGCACGCTCTGCAGGCTTCCGACCCACCCCAGGCCCCAACAGAAGCCTCTCCCGCACGCTCTGCAGGCTTCTCAGCCACCCCAGGCCGCAGCAGAAGCCTCTCCCGCACGCTCTGCAGGCTTCTCAGCCACCCCAGGCCGCAGCAGAAGCCTCCCCCGCATGCTCTGCAGGCTTCCGACCCACCCCAGGCCGCAACAGAAGCCTCCCCCGCACGCTCTGTAGGCTTCTGACCCACCCCAGGCCCCAACAGAAGCCTCCCCCGCACGCTCTGCAGGCTTCTCAGCCACCCCAGGCCGCAGCAGAAGCCTCTCCCGCACGCTCTGCAGGCTTCTCAGCCACCCCAGGCCGCACCAGAAGCCTCTCCCGCACGCTCTGCAGGCTTCTCAGCCACCCCAGGCCGCACCAGAAGCCTCCCCCGCACGCTCTGCAGGCTTCCGACCCACCCCAGGCCGCACCAGAAGCCTCCCCCGCACGCTCTGCAGGCTTCCGACCCACCCCAGGCCGCACCAGAAGCCTCTCCCGCACGCTCTGCAGGCTTCCGACCCACCCCAGGCCGCACCAGAAGCCTCCCCCGCACGCTCTGCAGGCTTCTCCGCCACCACAGGCCGCACCAGAGGATCTTTTGCACCTCTCTGGACGCCACCCAGAGACTCCAGGCCGCACCAGAGGCCCCCCCCCCCCAACCATTTACAGGCTGCAGTGCCAGCCTAGGCCCCGCTGGCAGCCTCCCTTGTCTGCTTTGGAAGGCCTCCCATCCACTCCAGACCTGCCTGGAGGCCTCCCTCGACTGCTCCCGGGGCCCTCGAAGCCACCCTAGGCCTTTCTGGAGGACCTGCTCGACCGCTCGGGCGGCTTCTGACGCACCCTCGGCCATCCGGCGCCCAGCAGCTCCCAGGGCCAGGCACCGGCCTCCCCCTCCGGCCGCCCCTGGGGCCGGGGGTGGCTCGGACTCGGCGCCCCCAACGTGTCGTCCCGTCCCCCCCCGCCCCGCACCGCCGAACATTCGCTGCAGCCGAGGGCTTGCCGCTCGACGCCTACCCCACCCGCCCAGCCCCCCGCTGCGGCCCGGCGCTGCCCCGGCCGCTGCGCCCCGCCTCTCATCGCTCCCCCCACCCGGCAACCGGCCGCCGGGCACGGCAAGTCCCAGGGCAGGGAACAGGTGCTGCCGGGACCCCGTGCTGGCTGCCGGCTTCCCGGGGCTGCCCCGGGCACGGACAGGTCGCCCCCCCGCCCCGGCGAATGTTCACCGAACCGGCTGCCGGCTGCCTTCGAGCACCCCCCGCCCCCCGCCACTATCGTCCCCCCCGCCCCCCCTCCGCCTCCGCTGCCGCTTCTCCCCGCACCGCCTCCACTGCCTCCCCCCGCCGCCGGCGAACGAGTCGCCGGATCCGTAGGGTGCCGGGAGCCCGAACGGCGAGCGGCTCCGGCTGCTGCCGGGGCCGCGGGGCTTCGAGCCGCTCCGGCCGCGGCCGGGACCCCGTGCCGGAAGCCGGCATCCCGGGACGGCCCCGGGACGGCCCCGGTCGCCGGCCGGGTGACGTTCAGCGAAGCGGCTGCCGCCAGTCTTTGGGCCTCCCCCGTGCCGGGGCCGCGGGGCTTCGAGCCGGTCCGGCCGCGGCCGGGATCCCGGGCCGGACGATGGCTTCCCGGGCCGGTCCCGGTCGCCTCCCGGGTGACGTTCACCGAAGCGGCTGCCAGCTGTCTTCGAGCCCCCCCCCCCCCTCCGCCTCCGCTGCCGCTTCTCCCCGCACCCCCTCCACTGCCTCCCCCCGCCGCCGGCGAACGAGTCGCCGGATCTGTAGGGTGCCGGGAGCCCGAACGGCGAGCGGCTCCGGCTGCTGCCGGGGCCGCGGGGATTCGAGCCGCTCCGGCCGCGGCCGGGACCCCGTGCCGGAAGCCGGCATCCCCGGACAGCCCCGGGACGGCCCCGGTCGCCGGCCGGGTGACGTTCACCGAAGCGGCTGCCGGCTGTCTTCGAGCCCCCCCCCCCCTCCGCCTCCGCTGCCGCTTCTGCCCGCACCCCCTCCACTGCCTCCCCCCGCCGCCGGCGAACGAGTCGGCGGATCCGTAGGGTGCCGGGAGCCCGAACGGCGAGCGGCTCCGGCTGCTGCCGGGACCGCGGGGATTCGAGCCGCTCCGGCCGCGGCCGGGACCCCGTGCCGGAAGCCGGCATCCCGGGACGGCCCCGGGACGGCCCCGGTCGCCGGCCGGGTGACGTTCAGCGAAGCGGCTGCCGCCAGTCTTTGGGCCTCCCCCGTGCCGGGGCCGCGGGGCTTCGAGCCGGTCCGGCCGCGGCCGGGATCCCGGGCCGGACGATGGCTTCCCGGGCCGGTCCCGGTCGCCTCCCGGGTGACGTTCACCGAAGCGGCTG
Organism: Melanerpes formicivorus; assembly: GCF_026170545.1. Taxonomy (NCBI): domain Eukaryota; kingdom Metazoa; phylum Chordata; class Aves; order Piciformes; family Picidae; genus Melanerpes; species Melanerpes formicivorus. The sequence continues at coordinate 483,322 of NW_027142536.1, forward strand.
CCGGCTGTCTTCGAGCCCCCCCCCCCCCTCCGCCTCCGCTGCCGCTTCTGCCCGCACCCCCTCCACTGCCTCCCCCCGCCGCCGGCGAACGAGTCGCCGGATCTGTAGGGTGCCGGGAGCCCGAACGGCGAGCGGCTCCGGCTGCTGCCGGGACCGCGGGGATTCGAGCCGCTCCGGCCGCGGCCGGGACCCCGTGCCGGAAGCCGGCATCCCCGGACAGCCCCGGGACGGCCCCGGTCGCCGGCCGGGTGACGTTCACCGAAGCGGCTGCCGGCTGTCTTCGAGCCCCCCCCCCCCTCCGCCTCCGCTGCCGCTTCTGCCCGCACCCCCTCCACTGCCTCCCCCCGCCGCCGGCGAACGAGTCGGCGGATCCGTAGGGTGCCGGGAGCCCGAACGGCGAGCGGCTCCGGCTGCTGCCGGGACCGCGGGGATTCGAGCCGCTCCGGCCGCGGCCGGGACCCCGTGCCGGAAGCCGGCATCCCGGGACGGCCCCGGGACGGCCCCGGTCGCCGGCCGGGTGACGTTCAGCGAAGCGGCTGCCGCCAGTCTTTGGGCCTCCCCCGTGCCGGGGCCGCGGGGCTTCGAGCCGGTCCGGCCGCGGCCGGGATCCCGGGCCGGACGATGGCTTCCCGGGCCGGTCCCGGTCGCCTCCCGGGTGACGTTCACCGAAGCGGCTGCCGGCTGTCTTCGAGCCCCCCCCCCCCCTCCGCCTCCGCTGCCGCTTCTGCCCGCACCCCCTCCACTGCCTCCCCCCGCCGCCGGCGAACGAGTCGCCGGATCTGTAGGGTGCCGGGAGCCCGAACGGCGAGCGGCTCCGGCTGCTGCCGGGGCCGCGGGGATTCGAGCCGCTCCGGCCGCGGCCGGGACCCCGTGCCGGAAGCCGGCATCCCCGGACAGCCCCGGGACGGCCCCGGTCGCCGGCCGGGTGACGTTCACCGAAGCGGCTGCCGGCTGTCTTCGAGCCCCCCCCCCCCTCCGCCTCCGCTGCCGCTTCTGCCCGCACCCCCTCCACTGCCTCCCCCCGCCGCCGGCGAACGAGTCGGCGGATCCGTAGGGTGCCGGGAGCCCGAACGGCGAGCGGCTCCGGCTGCTGCCGGGACCGCGGGGCTTCGAGCCGCTCCGGCCGCGGCCGGGACCCCGTGCCGGAAGCCGGCATCCCGGGACGGCCCCGGGACGGCCCCGGTCGCCGGCCGGGTGACGTTCAGCGAAGCGGCTGCCGCCAGTCTTTGGGCCTCCCCCGTGCCGGGGCCGCGGGGCTTCGAGCCGGTCCGGCCGCGGCCGGGATCCGGGGCCGGACGATGGCTTCCCGGGCCGGTCCCGGTCGCCTCCCGGGTGACGTTCACCGAAGCGGCTGACGGCTGTCTCCGAGCCCCCCCCCCCCCCCTCCGCCTCCGCTGCCGCTTCTGCCCGCACCCCCTCCACTGCCTCCCCCCGCCGCCCGCGAACGAGTCGCCGGATCTGTAGGGTGCCGGGAGCCCGAACGGCGAGCGGCTCCGGCTGCTGCCGGGACCGCGGGGATTCGAGCCGCTCCGGCCGCGGCCGGGACCCCGTGCCGGAAGCCGGCATCCCCGGACAGCCCCGGGACGGCCCCGGTCGCCGGCCGGGTGACGTTCACCGAAGCGGCTGCCGGCTGTCTTCGAGCCCCCCCCCCCTCCGCCTCCGCTGCCGCTTCTGCCCGCACCCCCTCCACTGCCTCCCCCCGCCGCCGGCGAACGAGTCGCCGGATCCGTAGGGTGCCGGGAGCCCGAACGGCGAGCGGCTCCGGCTGCTGCCGGGACCGCGGGGATTCGAGCCGCTCCGGCCGCGGCCGGGACCCCGTGGCGGAAGCCAGCATCCCGGGACGGCCCCGGGACGGCCCCGATCGCCTCCTGGGTGACGTTCACCGAAGCGGCTGCCGGCTGTCTTCGAGCCCCCCCCCCCCTCCGCCTCCGCTGCCGCTTCTCCCCGCACCCCCTCCACTGCCTCCCCCCGCCGCCGGCGAACGAGTCGGCGGATCCATACCGTCCCGAGAGCCCGAGGCGGCGGCACCCAGTGCGGGTCCGGCCGAGGCCGGGACCCCGTGCCTGTCGCAGGCTTCCCGGGACGGCCCCGGAACGGCCGCGGTCGCCGGCCGGGTGACGTTCTCCGAAGCGGCTGCCGGCTGTCTTCGAGCCCCCCCCCCCCTCCGCCTCCGCTGCCGCTTCTGCCCGCACCTCCTTCACTGCCTCCCCCCGCCGCCCGCGAACGAGTCGGCGGATCCGTAGGGTGCCGGGAGCCCGAACGGCGAGCGGCTCCGGCTGCTGCCGGGACCGCGGGGATTCGAGCCGCTCCGGCCGCGGCCGGGACCCCGTGCCGGAAGCCGGCATCCCGGGACAGCCCCGGGACGGCCCCGGTCGCCGGCCGGGTGACGTTCAGCGAAGCGGCTGCCGCCAGTCTTTGGGCCTCCCCCGTGCCGGGGCCGCGGGGCTTCGAGTCGGTCCGGCCGCGGCTGGGACCCCGTGCCTGTCGCAGGCTTCCCGGGACGGCCCCGGAACGGCCGCGGTCGCCGGCCGGGTGACGTTCACCGAGGCGACTGCCGGCTGTCTTCGAGCCCCCACCCCTGCCGTGGCCGCGGGGATTCGCCCCGGTCCGGCAGCTGACGGTTCCCTGTGTCGGACGCCGGCTTCCCGGGACTGCCCCGGGACAGCCCCGGTCGCCTCCCGGGTGACGTTCACCGAAGCTGCTGCCGCCTGTCTTTGTCCCCCCCCCCCCGTGCTCTCCCTCAGGCGGGAGGTAGACGTGCTCTCCCTGGGCGAGTAGACGTGCTCTCCCTGGGCGAGTAGACGTGCTCTCCCTCGGCGAGTAGACGTGCTCTCCCTCGGCGAGTAGACGTGCTCTCCCTCGGCGAGTAGACGTGCTCTCCCTCGGCGAGTAGACGTGCTCTCCCTGGGCGAGTAGACGTGCTCTCCCTCGGCGAGTAGACGTGCTCTCCCTCGGCGAGTAGACGTGCTCTCCCTGGGCGAGTAGACGTGCTCTCCCTGGGCGAGTAGACGTGCTCTCCCTGGGCGAGTAGACGTGCTCTCCCTGGGCGAGTAGACGTGCTCTCCCTGGGCGAGTAGACGTGCTCTCCCTGGGCGAGTAGACGTGCTCTCCCTGGGCGAGTAGACGTGCTCTCCCTCGGCGAGTAGACGTGCTCTCCCTCGGCGAGTAGACGTGCTCTCCCTCGGCGAGTAGACGTGCTCTCCCTGGGCGAGTAGACGTGCTCTCCCTCGGCGAGTAGACGTGCTCTCCCTCGGCGAGTAGACGTGCTCTCCGCGGAGATCGCGCTTGTCGCCAAGGGGTCGCTGTTGCGCTCTGCCTCCGCCTACGTCATCGTACAAGCCGGCGTGATTTCTGCGACCTGCCGCTGGGCGGAGGTCGGCTGGTTGTGCGCTCGCGGAGCTGACGGCCCTCCAGTTCCGTATATGAGGGAACAAGCGACGCCGAGCACTCCCAGGGCAGCGCTGCCGAGCGGCTGCTCCAAGCCACCCGCCAGGCGGCTGGGCAGGGGTCCGTCTGGCTTCTCGGTGGCTTTCGCCCGGGTCAGAGAGGGGACCCGCGGGGCCGAACAAAGGCGCGGCGGTTTGGAGCGGCCGCTGGCGCACCCTCAGCGGTGTTGGATGGGTTTCGCTCGTCCGTGAGCCGGAGCCCAGCCCGGGCTCGGCAACGAAAGCGGGGAAAAGAAAAAAAGTTGACGAGTGGCTGGCGCCGGCCACTGCCGAAGTGTGGAACCCCCGAAGCGACGTTTGCCCGGTGGGGCACGGGGGCAGAGAAAGCCGGGGAGACGTGGTGCCGGCGTCGGTCCCACCAAGAATGGAAAGCAAGCCCGTCCAGGCACGGCGAGAGAGAGCCCGGTAAGGGGCAGAGAGAGTTCCCAGCACTGGACCCTCTTCACGGGGGTTCCCCCCCATGACCAAAGCCGCAGCCCGCGGGGGCACGGCATCGAAGGGAAAAGCCAGCGGCGGTGACTGGCCACTCGTATGCTATGGAGCCCGGCATGGGGGGAGGAGGGCAAGCCGGTGCCCCAGCACGGCTTCCTCCTGGCTCCAGAGGGGCGCCCCGTGATGGAGATGTAACTCGGTGCAGCTTGAGGGAAAATGCAAGCCCACATTTCGGGGAGGCAGAGGTGCCCTGTGAGCCGGTGCGGCCCGGTGCAGCTTGCCCCCCCCCCCATCTCTGGAG
>NW_027142536.1:500000-510000 GCF_026170545.1 Melanerpes formicivorus
GAGGCCCCCCTTCCCGCCGTTGCCTCTTGCCGTTACCCCCGCCCCCCCCCGCTGCCGGTTTGCGCGGAGCGCCCCCGCCTGCCGTTGCCTCTCGCCGCGGCCACCACCGCCCCCTCCACACCCCCGGGCCCCCGTTACCGGTTTGCGCGGAGCCCCCCCTCCCGACGTTGCCTCTTGCCGCTGCTGCCACCCCCAGCTCCCCACACCCCCCGGCTCCCGTTAGCGGTTTGCGCGGAGCCCCCCCTTCCCGCCGTTGCCTCTTGCCGCTACCCCCGCCCCCCCCCCCCGCTGCCGGTTTGCGCGGAGCCCCCCCGCCTGCCGTTGCCTCTTGCCGCGGCCGCCACCGCCCCCCCCACACCCCCCGGCCCCCGTTACCGGTTTGCGCGGAGCCCCCCCTCCCGACGTTGCCTCTTGCCGCTGCTGCCACCCCCAGCTCCCCACACCACCCGGCTCCCGTTAGCGGTTTGCGCGGAGCCCCCCCTTCCCCCCTTCGCGGGCTGCCGCTTCCCTCCCGGGCTGCCCGGCTGCTCTCTAACCCCTGCGACCGAGGCGGCGCTGTTAGGGCGGCCGTGCCGGTGCCCCTTGCCGCAGCTAGCCTCTCGCCGCTGCCCCTCCCGTCCGTCGTCCCCCGTCCCCAAAAACTTGCTGCTCTCCACGCTGGAGCCTGCACGGGGGAGGTTGCGCTCCGCTCCTCCGGCCCTAAAGCCGCCCTCGCCCGCCCCCCGGCTTGCCGCTTGGCTCGGCTGCCCGCCCGCCCGCTAATCCCCCCAACGCCCCCACCCCAAAAACACCCCAGCCCTACCGCATGCCGCTCCCCCTCTCCCCGCTCTCGCTGACCGCTGCCACCCCCCCCCCACCCCTCCCCCCCGAAACAAACCCCCCAGCCCTACCGCATGCCGCTCCCCCTCTCTCCCTAGCCTGCCCCCCCCGCCGTCGCTTGCTGCTGCTGCTGCCGCCGCCGCCGCCGCCGCCGCCGCCGCCGCCGCCGCCGGGACCCGCCTCGGTCTGGTGGCGCGCGCTCGGAGATCCCCGGCTACCCGTCCGTCCGTCCCTCCCTCCCGCCCCGCCCCGGGGGAGGGCTCGGGGCAGCGCGGGCAGGCGGGGAGCAAAAAAAGGCGCGGGCGCCAAAAAACGTCGGGGTCCCGGGGTGGCGGAGGGGGGCGGCGGCGGGGGCGGCGGCGGGTACACGGCGCCGGGTCCAGCCCGTCCCGGGGCGGGGACAGGTGGTGTCGTCCGTCCCCGCCCCCGTAACCTGCTCTGAAGCATCCGCTTCCCGCCGCGGTTCGCCCTCCACCCCCCCGCCGCACACGCAGCTGCCGCTTCCCGCCGCCTCTGCCCCCCGCCCCGGGATCAACCACCCGCCGGGTCCAGCCGGTCCCGGTCCCGGGAACCTGCTCCCGGGGCCAGCCGGAGCCACGCCCCCTCCTCTGACGCTTCCAGCTGCCGCCTCCCCTCCCACCCCCCAAACTCACACTGGCCCTCGCCGGCCCGCCCACCCGCCTACCTGCTTGCCCGCCGCCGCTGGGTGGCGTGCCGGACACTCTCGCACACAGGTACACAGACAGGGACACAGGGACACAGGCACTCAGGCACACAGGGACACAGGGACACAGGGACACAAGGACACAGGGACACAGGCACTCAGGCACTCAGGCACTCAGGGACACAGGGACACAGGGACACAGGCACTCAGGCACTCAGGGACACAGGGACACAGGGACACAGGCACTCAGGCACACAGGGACACAGGTGGCGGGCCGGAGGCCTCTCTCCACTGTGTGGCAGGGGTCCAAGAGCCACCCCAGCCCAACCCAGAGGGTCTTTTGCACCTCTCTAGAGGCCACCCAGAGACCCCAGGCCGCAGCAGAAGCCTCCCCCGCATGCTCTGCAGGCTTCCGACCCACCCCAGGCCGCACCAGAAGCCTCCCCCGCAAGCTCTGCAGGCTTCCGACCCACCCCAGGCCGCAGCAGAAGCCTCTCCCGCACGCTCTGCAGGCTTCTCAGCCACCCCAGGCCGCAGCAGAAGCCTCTCCCGCACGCTCTGCAGGCTTCTCAGCCACCCCAGGCCGCACCAGAAGCCTCTCCCGCACGCTCTGCAGGCTTCTCAGCCACCCCAGGCCGCACCAGAAGCCTCCCCCGCACGCTCTGCAGGCTTCTCAGCCACCCCAGGCCGCACCAGAAGCCTCTCCCGCACGCTCTTCAGGCTTCTCAGCCACCCCAGGCCGCACCAGAAGCCTCCCCCGCACGCTCTGCAGGCTTCTCAGCCACCCCAGGCCGCAGCAGAAGCCTCTCCCGCACGCTCTGCAGGCTTCTCAGCCACCCCAGGCCGCACCAGAAGCCTCCCGCGCACGCTCTGCAGGCTTCTCAGCCACCCCAGGCCGCACCAGAAGCCTCCCCCGCACGCTCTGCAGGCTTCCGACCCACCCCAGGCCGCAGCAGAAGCCTCTCCCGCACGCCCTGCAGGCTTCTCAGCCACCCCAGGCCGCAGCAGAAGCCTCTCCCGCACGCTCTGCAGGCTTCTCAGCCACCCCAGGCCGCAGCAGAAGCCTCTCCCGCACGCTCTGCAGGCTTCTCAGCCACCCCAGGCCGCAGCAGAAGCCTCTCCCGCACGCTCTGCAGGCTTCTCAGCCACCCCAGGCCGCAGCAGAAGCCTCTCCCGCACGCTCTGCAGGCTTCTCAGCCACCCCAGGCCGCAGCAGAAGCCTCTCCCGCACGCTCTGCAGGCTTCTCAGCCACCCCAGGCCGCAGCAGAAGCCTCTCCCGCACGCTCTGCAGGCTTCTCAGCCACCCCAGGCCCCAACAGAAGCCTCTCCCGCACGCTCTGCAGGCTTCCGACCCACCCCAGGCCGCACCAGAAGCCTCTCCCGCACGCTCTGCAGGCTTCCGACCCACCCCAGGCCGCACCAGAAGCCTCCCCCGCACGCTCTGCAGGCTTCTCAGCCACCCCAGGCCCCAACAGAAGCCTCTCCCGCACGCTCTGCAGGCTTCCGACCCACCCCAGGCCCCAACAGAAGCCTCTCCCGCACGCTCTGCAGGCTTCTCAGCCACCCCAGGCCGCAGCAGAAGCCTCTCCCGCACGCTCTGCAGGCTTCTCAGCCACCCCAGGCCGCAGCAGAAGCCTCCCCCGCATGCTCTGCAGGCTTCCGACCCACCCCAGGCCGCAACAGAAGCCTCCCCCGCACGCTCTGTAGGCTTCTGACCCACCCCAGGCCCCAACAGAAGCCTCCCCCGCACGCTCTGCAGGCTTCTCAGCCACCCCAGGCCGCAGCAGAAGCCTCTCCCGCACGCTCTGCAGGCTTCTCAGCCACCCCAGGCCGCACCAGAAGCCTCTCCCGCACGCTCTGCAGGCTTCCGACCCACCCCAGGCCGCACCAGAAGCCTCCCCCGCACGCTCTGCAGGCTTCTCCGCCACCACAGGCCGCACCAGAGGATCTTTTGCACCTCTCTGGACGCCACCCAGAGACTCCAGGCCGCACCAGAGGCCCCCCCCCCCCAACCATTTACAGGCTGCAGTGCCAGCCTAGGCCCCGCTGGCAGCCTCCCTTGTCTGCTTTGGAAGGCCTCCCATCCACTCCAGACCTGCCTGGAGGCCTCCCTCGACTGCTCCCGGGGCCCTCGAAGCCACCCTAGGCCTTTCTGGAGGACCTGCTCGACCGCTCGGGCGGCTTCTGACGCACCCTCGGCCATCCGGCGCCCAGCAGCTCCCAGGGCCAGGCACCGGCCTCCCCCTCCGGCCGCCCCTGGGGCCGGGGGTGGCTCGGACTCGGCGCCCCCAACGTGTCGTCCCGTCCCCCCCCGCCCCGCACCGCCGAACATTCGCTGCAGCCGAGGGCTTGCCGCTCGACGCCTACCCCACCCGCCCAGCCCCCCGCTGCGGCCCGGCGCTGCCCCGGCCGCTGCGCCCCGCCTCTCATCGCTCCCCCCACCCGGCAACCGGCCGCCGGGCACGGCAAGTCCCAGGGCAGGGAACAGGTGCTGCCGGGACCCCGTGCTGGCTGCCGGCTTCCCGGGGCTGCCCCGGGCACGGACAGGTCGCCCCCCCGCCCCGGCGAATGTTCACCGAACCGGCTGCCGGCTGCCTTCGAGCACCCCCCGCCCCCCGCCACTATCGTCCCCCCCGCCCCCCCTCCGCCTCCGCTGCCGCTTCTCCCCGCACCGCCTCCACTGCCTCCCCCCGCCGCCGGCGAACGAGTCGCCGGATCCGTAGGGTGCCGGGAGCCCGAACGGCGAGCGGCTCCGGCTGCTGCCGGGGCCGCGGGGCTTCGAGCCGCTCCGGCCGCGGCCGGGACCCCGTGCCGGAAGCCGGCATCCCGGGACGGCCCCGGGACGGCCCCGGTCGCCGGCCGGGTGACGTTCAGCGAAGCGGCTGCCGCCAGTCTTTGGGCCTCCCCCGTGCCGGGGCCGCGGGGCTTCGAGCCGGTCCGGCCGCGGCCGGGATCCCGGGCCGGACGATGGCTTCCCGGGCCGGTCCCGGTCGCCTCCCGGGTGACGTTCACCGAAGCGGCTGCCAGCTGTCTTCGAGCCCCCCCCCCCCCTCCGCCTCCGCTGCCGCTTCTCCCCGCACCCCCTCCACTGCCTCCCCCCGCCGCCGGCGAACGAGTCGCCGGATCTGTAGGGTGCCGGGAGCCCGAACGGCGAGCGGCTCCGGCTGCTGCCGGGACCGCGGGGATTCGAGCCGCTCCGGCCGCGGCCGGGACCCCGTGCCGGAAGCCGGCATCCCGGGACGGCCCCGGGACGGCCCCGGTCGCCGGCCGGGTGACGTTCAGCGAAGCGGCTGCCGCCAGTCTTTGGGCCTCCCCCGTGCCGGGGCCGCGGGGCTTCGAGCCGGTCCGGCCGCGGCCGGGATCCCGGGCCGGACGATGGCTTCCCGGGCCGGTCCCGGTCGCCTCCCGGGTGACGTTCACCGAAGCGGCTGCCGGCTGTCTTCGAGCCCCCCCCCCCCCTCCGCCTCCGCTGCCGCTTCTGCCCGCACCCCCTCCACTGCCTCCCCCCGCCGCCGGCGAACGAGTCGCCGGATCTGTAGGGTGCCGGGAGCCCGAACGGCGAGCGGCTCCGGCTGCTGCCGGGACCGCGGGGATTCGAGCCGCTCCAGCCGCGGCCGGGACCCCGTGCCGGAAGCCGGCATCCCCGGACAGCCCCGGGACGGCCCCGGTCGCCGGCCGGGTGACGTTCACCGAAGCGGCTGCCGGCTGTCTTCGAGCCCCCCCCCCCCTCCGCCTCCGCTGCCGCTTCTGCCCGCACCCCCTCCACTGCCTCCCCCCGCCGCCGGCGAACGAGTCGGCGGATCCGTAGGGTGCCGGGAGCCCGAACGGCGAGCGGCTCCGGCTGCTGCCGGGACCGCGGGGATTCGAGCCGCTCCGGCCGCGGCCGGGACCCCGTGCCGGAAGCCGGCATCCCGGGACGGCCCCGGGACGGCCCCGGTCGCCGGCCGGGTGACGTTCAGCGAAGCGGCTGCCGCCAGTCTTTGGGCCTCCCCCGTGCCGGGGCCGCGGGGCTTCGAGCCGGTCCGGCCGCGGCCGGGATCCCGGGCCGGACGATGGCTTCCCGGGCCGGTCCCGGTCGCCTCCCGGGTGACGTTCACCGAAGCGGCTGCCGGCTGTCTTCGAGCCCCCCCCCCCCCTCCGCCTCCGCTGCCGCTTCTGCCCGCACCCCCTCCACTGCCTCCCCCCGCCGCCGGCGAACGAGTCGCCGGATCTGTAGGGTGCCGGGAGCCCGAACGGCGAGCGGCTCCGGCTGCTGCCGGGGCCGCGGGGATTCGAGCCGCTCCGGCCGCGGCCGGGACCCCGTGCCGGAAGCCGGCATCCCCGGACAGCCCCGGGACGGCCCCGGTCGCCGGCCGGGTGACGTTCACCGAAGCGGCTGCCGGCTGTCTTCGAGCCCCCCCCCCCCTCCGCCTCCGCTGCCGCTTCTGCCCGCACCCCCTCCACTGCCTCCCCCCGCCGCCGGCGAACGAGTCGGCGGATCCGTAGGGTGCCGGGAGCCCGAACGGCGAGCGGCTCCGGCTGCTGCCGGGACCGCGGGGCTTCGAGCCGCTCCGGCCGCGGCCGGGACCCCGTGCCGGAAGCCGGCATCCCGGGACGGCCCCGGGACGGCCCCGGTCGCCGGCCGGGTGACGTTCAGCGAAGCGGCTGCCGCCAGTCTTTGGGCCTCCCCCGTGCCGGGGCCGCGGGGCTTCGAGCCGGTCCGGCCGCGGCCGGGATCCGGGGCCGGACGATGGCTTCCCGGGCCGGTCCCGGTCGCCTCCCGGGTGACGTTCACCGAAGCGGCTGACGGCTGTCTCCGAGCCCCCCCCCCCCCCCTCCGCCTCCGCTGCCGCTTCTGCCCGCACCCCCTCCACTGCCTCCCCCCGCCGCCCGCGAACGAGTCGCCGGATCTGTAGGGTGCCGGGAGCCCGAACGGCGAGCGGCTCCGGCTGCTGCCGGGACCGCGGGGATTCGAGCCGCTCCGGCCGCGGCCGGGACCCCGTGCCGGAAGCCGGCATCCCCGGACAGCCCCGGGACGGCCCCGGTCGCCGGCCGGGTGACGTTCACCGAAGCGGCTGCCGGCTGTCTTCGAGCCCCCCCCCCTCCGCCTCCGCTGCCGCTTCTGCCCGCACCCCCTCCACTGCCTCCCCCCGCCGCCGGCGAACGAGTCGCCGGATCCGTAGGGTGCCGGGAGCCCGAACGGCGAGCGGCTCCGGCTGCTGCCGGGACCGCGGGGATTCGAGCCGCTCCGGCCGCGGCCGGGACCCCGTGGCGGAAGCCAGCATCCCGGGACGGCCCCGGGACGGCCCCGATCGCCTCCTGGGTGACGTTCACCGAAGCGGCTGCCGGCTGTCTTCGAGCCCCCCCCCCCCTCCGCCTCCGCTGCCGCTTCTCCCCGCACCCCCTCCACTGCCTCCCCCCGCCGCCGGCGAACGAGTCGGCGGATCCATACCGTCCCGAGAGCCCGAGGCGGCGGCATCCAGTGCGGGTCCGGCCGAGGCCGGGACCCCGTGCCTGTCGCAGGCTTCCCGGGACGGCCCCGGAACGGCCGCGGTCGCCGGCCGGGTGACGTTCTCCGAAGCGGCTGCCGGCTGTCTTCGAGCCCCCCCCCCCCTCCGCCTCCGCTGCCGCTTCTGCCCGCACCTCCTTCACTGCCTCCCCCCGCCGCCCGCGAACGAGTCGGCGGATCCGTAGGGTGCCGGGAGCCCGAACGGCGAGCGGCTCCGGCTGCTGCCGGGACCGCGGGGATTCGAGCCGCTCCGGCCGCGGCCGGGACCCCGTGCCGGAAGCCGGCATCCCGGGACAGCCCCGGGACGGCCCCGGTCGCCGGCCGGGTGACGTTCAGCGAAGCGGCTGCCGCCAGTCTTTGGGCCTCCCCCGTGCCGGGGCCGCGGGGCTTCGAGTCGGTCCGGCCGCGGCTGGGACCCCGTGCCTGTCGCAGGCTTCCCGGGACGGCCCCGGAACGGCCGCGGTCGCCGGCCGGGTGACGTTCACCGAGGCGACTGCCGGCTGTCTTCGAGCCCCCACCCCTGCCGTGGCCGCGGGGATTCGCCCCGGTCCGGCAGCTGACGGTTCCCTGTGTCGGACGCCGGCTTCCCGGGACTGCCCCGGGACAGCCCCGGTCGCCTCCCGGGTGACGTTCACCGAAGCTGCTGCCGCCTGTCTTTGTCCCCCCCCCCCCGTGCTCTCCCTCAGGCGGGAGGTAGACGTGCTCTCCCTGGGCGAGTAGACGTGCTCTCCCTGGGCGAGTAGACGTGCTCTCCCTCGGCGAGTAGACGTGCTCTCCCTCGGCGAGTAGACGTGCTCTCCCTCGGCGAGTAGACGTGCTCTCCCTCGGCGAGTAGACGTGCTCTCCCTGGGCGAGTAGACGTGCTCTCCCTCGGCGGGTAGACGTGCTCTCCCTCGGCGAGTAGACGTGCTCTCCCTGGGCGAGTAGACGTGCTCTCCCTGGGCGAGTAGACGTGCTCTCCCTGGGCGAGTAGACGTGCTCTCCCTGGGCGAGTAGACGTGCTCTCCCTGGGCGAGTAGACGTGCTCTCCCTGGGCGAGTAGACGTGCTCTCCCTCGGCGAGTAGACGTGCTCTCCCTCGGCGAGTAGACGTGCTCTCCCTCGGCGAGTAGACGTGCTCTCCCTGGGCGAGTAGACGTGCTCTCCCTGGGCGAGTAGACGTGCTCTCCCTCGGCGAGTAGACGTGCTCTCCGCGGAGATCGCGCTTGTCGCCAAGGGGTCGCTGTTGCGCTCTGCCTCCGCCTACGTCATCGTACAAGCCGGCGTGATTTCTGCGACCTGCCGCTGGGCGGAGGTCGGCTGGTTGTGCGCTCGCGGAGCTGACGGCCCTCCAGTTCCGTATATGAGGGAACAAGCGACGCCGAGCACTCCCAGGGCAGCGCTGCCGAGCGGCTGCTCCAAGCCACCCGCCAGGCGGCTGGGCAGGGGTCCGTCTGGCTTCTCGGTGGCTTTCGCCCGGGTCAGAGAGGGGACCCGCGGGGCCGAACAAAGGCGCGGCGGTTTGGAGCGGCCGCTGGCGCACCCTCAGCGGTGTTGGATGGGTTTCGCTCGTCCGTGAGCCGGAGCCCAGCCCGGGCTCGGCAACGAAAGCGGGGAAAAGAAAAAAAGTTGACGAGTGGCTGGCGCCGGCCACTGCCGAAGTGTGGAACCCCCGAAGCGACGTTTGCCCGGTGGGGCACGGGGGCAGAGAAAGCCGGGGAGACGTGGTGCCGGCGTCGGTCCCACCAAGAATGGAAAGCAAGCCCGTCCAGGCACGGCGAGAGAGAGCCCGGTAAGGGGCAGAGAGAGTTCCCAGCACTGGACCCTCTTCACGGGGGTTCCCCCCCATGACCAAAGCCGCAGCCCGCGGGGGCACGGCATCGAAGGGAAAAGCCAGCGGCGGTGACTGGCCACTCGTATGCTATGGAGCCCGGCATGGGGGGAGGAGGGCAAGCCGGTGCCCCAGCACGGCTTCCTCCTGGCTCCAGAGGGGCGCCCCGTGATGGAGATGTAACTCGGTGCAGCTTGAGGGAAAATGCAAGCCCACATTTCGGGGAGGCAGAGGTGCCCTGTGAGCCGGTGCGGCCCGGTGCAGCTTGCCCCCCCCCCCCATCTCTGGAGGGCGCCCCGTTTGCTCCTCCGGCGTGTTGCCCGCACGCCGAGCCCCGTGCCTGCTGGCTGCTCCCGAGGGCGGTGGCGGGTGCGCGTGGCTGTGTCTGTCCCAGAAGAGCGAGGCCGTGGGGCCTCCGCTGGCTTCCTTTCCTTCTGTCCTTGTTGATCGATGAGGCCTTTCGGGTCGCGTCGGAAAGGGCCCCCGGCCGGCAGGGCAAGGGCGGTCTTCCTTTCCACTTCGCTTCCCGTCGCGTGTGAGGTGTCGTCCTCGTTCCCCCAGCCCCGAGCGGCTCGAGCGGGGGGGAGCCGTGGCGTTAGCGGCCCGGCGCGTGCCTTGCCGCATCCTCCCCTTTCCACCTCCCCCCCGGCGCTGGGGCAGGGTTCGGGGACCGGTCTACCGCAACCGGCTTTGTGACTGCTGCGTGGCCCCGTGAGTTTTCAGGTGTCCTAAAACGCGTGAGGCGCTGGTGTCGTCCTCGGTTCCGGGTACCCGCGGGTGCCGGCCGCGAGCAGCTGCGTGTGGCGGGGGTTGGCCGAGCCGAGAGCGAGGCGGCGGCGTCGCGAAAGTTAAAAGGGGCTAAAAGCGGCGCCGCGCGTGAGGCCTCACCTGCCCGGGTGGGGTCCCCGAGGGTTCCTCCCTAAATGAAACCTCTAGCCTGAGAGGGGCGGCTTTGTGGCCCGTACCCCCGCCCGCTGCCGAGCGAGCCGCCCCGGCTCTAAGGTCCTGGCGTGCCGGGGGCGCGCCCCGCTTCCGCGGGTCGCTGTCTCCTCTAGCACGTCCCGGTGCTCCCGTGGCAAGGCGGGGAGAGAGACGAGGGCCTTCTCCCCGCCGGGCGTGTCGGTATCGCTCGCTTCCGCTGCTGCTGCCTGAATCGTGCCCGGGATCTGGCAGCCAGGGGCCGGCCTCGGGGGCGGGGGAGCCCCAGCCGGCCTCTGTG
>NW_027142536.1:522500-530000 GCF_026170545.1 Melanerpes formicivorus
CGCTGCCCCTCCCGTCCGTCGTCCCCCGTCCCCAAAAACTTGCTGCTCTCCACGCTGGAGCCTGCACGGGGGAGGTTGCGCTCCGCTCCTCCGGCCCTAAAGCCGCCCTCGCCCGCCCCCCGGCTTGCCGCTTGGCTCGGCTGCCCGCCCGCCCGCTAATCCCCCCAACGCCCCCACCCCAAAAACACCCCAGCCCTACCGCATGCCGCTCCCCCTCTCCCCGCTCTCGCTGACCGCTGCCACCCCCCCCCCACCCCTCCCCCCCGAAACAAACCCCCCAGCCCTACCGCATGCCGCTCCCCCTCTCTCCCTAGCCTGCCCCCCCCGCCGTCGCTTGCTGCTGCTGCTGCCGCCGCCGCCGCCGCCGCCGCCGCCGCCGCCGCCGCCGCCGCCGCCGCCGGGACCCGCCTCGGTCTGGTGGCGCGCGCTCGGAGATCCCCGGCTACCCGTCCGTCCGTCCCTCCCTCCCGCCCCGCCCCGGGGGAGGGCTCGGGGCAGCGCGGGCAGGCGGGGAGCAAAAAAAGGCGCGGGCGCCAAAAAACGTCGGGGTCCCGGGGTGGCGGAGGGGGGCGGCGGCGGGGGCGGCGGCGGGTACACGGCGCCGGGTCCAGCCCGTCCCGGGGCGGGGACAGGTGGTGTCGTCCGTCCCCGCCCCCGTAACCTGCTCTGAAGCATCCGCTTCCCGCCGCGGTTCGCCCTCCACCCCCCCGCCGCACACGCAGCTGCCGCTTCCCGCCGCCTCTGCCCCCCGCCCCGGGATCAACCACCCGCCGGGTCCAGCCGGTCCCGGTCCCGGGAACCTGCTCCCGGGGCCAGCCGGAGCCACGCCCCCTCCTCTGACGCTTCCAGCTGCCGCCTCCCCTCCCACCCCCCAAACTCACACTGGCCCTCGCCGGCCCGCCCACCCGCCTACCTGCTTGCCCGCCGCCGCTGGGTGGCGTGCCGGACACTCTCGCACACAGGTACACAGACAGGGACACAGGGACACAGGCACTCAGGCACACAGGGACACAGGGACACAGGGACACAAGGACACAGGGACACAGGCACTCAGGCACTCAGGCACTCAGGGACACAGGGACACAGGGACACAGGCACTCAGGCACTCAGGGACACAGGGACACAGGGACACAAGGACACAGGGACACAGGCACTCAGGCACTCAGGCACTCAGGGACACAGGGACACAGGGACACAGGGACACAGGGACACAGGGACACAGGCACTCAGGCACACAGGGACACAGGTGGCGGGCCGGAGGCCTCTCCCCACTGTGTGGCAGGGGTCCAAGAGCCACCCCAGCCCAACCCAGAGGGTCTTTTGCACCTCTCTAGAGGCCACCCAGAGACCCCAGGCCGCAGCAGAAGCCTCCCCCGCATGCTCTGCAGGCTTCCGACCCACCCCAGGCCGCACCAGAAGCCTCCCCCGCACGCTCTGCAGGCTTCCGACCCACCCCAGGCCACAGCAGAAGCCTCTCCCGCACGCTCTGCAGGCTTCTCAGCCACCCCAGGCCGCAGCAGAAGCCTCTCCCGCACGCTCTGCAGGCTTCTCAGCCACCCCAGGCCGCACCAGAAGCCTCTCCCGCACGCTCTGCAGGCTTCTCAGCCACCCCAGGCCGCAGCAGAAGCCTCTCCCGCACGCTCTGCAGGCTTCTCAGCCACCCCAGGCCGCAGCAGAAGCCTCTCCCGCACGCTCTGCAGGCTTCTCAGCCACCCCAGGCCGCAGCAGAAGCCTCTCCCGCACGCTCTGCAGGCTTCTCAGCCACCCCAGGCCGCACCAGAAGCCTCTCCCGCACGCTCTGCAGGCTTCTCAGCCACCCCAGGCCGCAGCAGAAGCCTCTCCCGCACGCTCTGCAGGCTTCCGACCCACCCCAGGCCGCAGCAGAAGCCTCTCCCGCACGCTCTGCAGGCTTCCGACCCACCCCAGGCCGCAACAGAAGCCTCTCCCGCACGCTCTGCAGGCTTCCGACCCACCCCAGGCCGCAGCAGAAGCCTCTCCCGCACGCTCTGCAGGCTTCCGTCCCACCCCAGGCCGCACCAGAAGCCTCCCCCGCACGCTCTGCAGGCTTCCGTCCCACCCCAGGCCGCAGCAGAAGCCTCTCCCGCACGCTCTGCAGGCTTCCGACCCACCCCAGGCCCCAACAGAAGCCTCTCCCGCACGCTCTGCAGGCTTCTCAGCCACCCCAGGCCGCAGCAGAAGCCTCTCCCGCACGCTCTGCAGGCTTCTCAGCCACCCCAGGCCGCAGCAGAAGCCTCCCCCGCATGCTCTGCAGGCTTCCGACCCACCCCAGGCCGCAACAGAAGCCTCCCCCGCACGCTCTGTAGGCTTCTGACCCACCCCAGGCCCCAACAGAAGCCTCCCCCGCACGCTCTGCAGGCTTCTCAGCCACCCCAGGCCGCAGCAGAAGCCTCTCCCGCACGCTCTGCAGGCTTCTCAGCCACCCCAGGCCGCACCAGAAGCCTCTCCCGCACGCTCTGCAGGCTTCTCAGCCACCCCAGGCCGCACCAGAAGCCTCCCCCGCACGCTCTGCAGGCTTCCGACCCACCCCAGGCCGCACCAGAAGCCTCCCCCGCACGCTCTGCAGGCTTCCGACCCACCCCAGGCCGCACCAGAAGCCTCTCCCGCACGCTCTGCAGGCTTCCGACCCACCCCAGGCCGCACCAGAAGCCTCCCCCGCACGCTCTGCAGGCTTCTCCGCCACCACAGGCCGCACCAGAGGATCTTTTGCACCTCTCTGGACGCCACCCAGAGACTCCAGGCCGCACCAGAGGCCCCCCCCCCCCAACCATTTACAGGCTGCAGTGCCAGCCTAGGCCCCGCTGGCAGCCTCCCTTGTCTGCTTTGGAAGGCCTCCCATCCACTCCAGACCTGCCTGGAGGCCTCCCTCGACTGCTCCCGGGGCCCTCGAAGCCACCCTAGGCCTTTCTGGAGGACCTGCTCGACCGCTCGGGCGGCTTCTGACGCACCCTCGGCCATCCGGCGCCCAGCAGCTCCCAGGGCCAGGCACCGGCCTCCCCCTCCGGCCGCCCCTGGGGCCGGGGGTGGCTCGGACTCGGCGCCCCCAACGTGTCGTCCCGTCCCCCCCCGCCCCGCACCGCCGAACATTCGCTGCAGCCGAGGGCTTGCCGCTCGACGCCTACCCCACCCGCCCAGCCCCCCGCTGCGGCCCGGCGCTGCCCCGGCCGCTGCGCCCCGCCTCTCATCGCTCCCCCCACCCGGCAACCGGCCGCCGGGCACGGCAAGTCCCAGGGCAGGGAACAGGTGCTGCCGGGACCCCGTGCTGGCTGCCGGCTTCCCGGGGCTGCCCCGGGCACGGACAGGTCGCCCCCCCGCCCCGGCGAATGTTCACCGAACCGGCTGCCGGCTGCCTTCGAGCACCCCCCGCCCCCCGCCACTATCGTCCCCCCCGCCCCCCCTCCGCCTCCGCTGCCGCTTCTCCCCGCACCGCCTCCACTGCCTCCCCCCGCCGCCGGCGAACGAGTCGCCGGATCCGTAGGGTGCCGGGAGCCCGAACGGCGAGCGGCTCCGGCTGCTGCCGGGGCCGCGGGGCTTCGAGCCGCTCCGGCCGCGGCCGGGACCCCGTGCCGGAAGCCGGCATCCCGGGACGGCCCCGGGACGGCCCCGGTCGCCGGCCGGGTGACGTTCAGCGAAGCGGCTGCCGCCAGTCTTTGGGCCTCCCCCGTGCCGGGGCCGCGGGGCTTCGAGCCGGTCCGGCCGCGGCCGGGATCCCGGGCCGGACGATGGCTTCCCGGGCCGGTCCCGGTCGCCTCCCGGGTGACGTTCACCGAAGCGGCTGCCAGCTGTCTTCGAGCCCCCCCCCCCCCTCCGCCTCCGCTGCCGCTTCTCCCCGCACCCCCTCCACTGCCTCCCCCCGCCGCCGGCGAACGAGTCGCCGGATCTGTAGGGTGCCGGGAGCCCGAACGGCGAGCGGCTCCGGCTGCTGCCGGGGCCGCGGGGATTCGAGCCGCTCCGGCCGCGGCCGGGACCCCGTGCCGGAAGCCGGCATCCCCGGACAGCCCCGGGACGGCCCCGGTCGCCGGCCGGGTGACGTTCACCGAAGCGGCTGCCGGCTGTCTTCGAGCCCCCCCCCCCCTCCGCCTCCGCTGCCGCTTCTGCCCGCACCCCCTCCACTGCCTCCCCCCGCCGCCGGCGAACGAGTCGGCGGATCCGTAGGGTGCCGGGAGCCCGAACGGCGAGCGGCTCCGGCTGCTGCCGGGACCGCGGGGATTCGAGCCGCTCCGGCCGCGGCCGGGACCCCGTGCCGGAAGCCGGCATCCCGGGACGGCCCCGGGACGGCCCCGGTCGCCGGCCGGGTGACGTTCAGCGAAGCGGCTGCCGCCAGTCTTTGGGCCTCCCCCGTGCCGGGGCCGCGGGGCTTCGAGCCGGTCCGGCCGCGGCCGGGATCCCGGGCCGGACGATGGCTTCCCGGGCCGGTCCCGGTCGCCTCCCGGGTGACGTTCACCGAAGCGGCTGCCGGCTGTCTTCGAGCCCCCCCCCCCCCTCCGCCTCCGCTGCCGCTTCTGCCCGCACCCCCTCCACTGCCTCCCCCCGCCGCCGGCGAACGAGTCGCCGGATCTGTAGGGTGCCGGGAGCCCGAACGGCGAGCGGCTCCGGCTGCTGCCGGGACCGCGGGGATTCGAGCCGCTCCGGCCGCGGCCGGGACCCCGTGCCGGAAGCCGGCATCCCCGGACAGCCCCGGGACGGCCCCGGTCGCCGGCCGGGTGACGTTCACCGAAGCGGCTGCCGGCTGTCTTCGAGCCCCCCCCCCCCTCCGCCTCCGCTGCCGCTTCTGCCCGCACCCCCTCCACTGCCTCCCCCCGCCGCCGGCGAACGAGTCGGCGGATCCGTAGGGTGCCGGGAGCCCGAACGGCGAGCGGCTCCGGCTGCTGCCGGGACCGCGGGGATTCGAGCCGCTCCGGCCGCGGCCGGGACCCCGTGCCGGAAGCCGGCATCCCGGGACGGCCCCGGGACGGCCCCGGTCGCCGGCCGGGTGACGTTCAGCGAAGCGGCTGCCGCCAGTCTTTGGGCCTCCCCCGTGCCGGGGCCGCGGGGCTTCGAGCCGGTCCGGCCGCGGCCGGGATCCCGGGCCGGACGATGGCTTCCCGGGCCGGTCCCGGTCGCCTCCCGGGTGACGTTCACCGAAGCGGCTGCCGGCTGTCTTCGAGCCCCCCCCCCCCCTCCGCCTCCGCTGCCGCTTCTGCCCGCACCCCCTCCACTGCCTCCCCCCGCCGCCGGCGAACGAGTCGCCGGATCTGTAGGGTGCCGGGAGCCCGAACGGCGAGCGGCTCCGGCTGCTGCCGGGGCCGCGGGGATTCGAGCCGCTCCGGCCGCGGCCGGGACCCCGTGCCGGAAGCCGGCATCCCCGGACAGCCCCGGGACGGCCCCGGTCGCCGGCCGGGTGACGTTCACCGAAGCGGCTGCCGGCTGTCTTCGAGCCCCCCCCCCCCTCCGCCTCCGCTGCCGCTTCTGCCCGCACCCCCTCCACTGCCTCCCCCCGCCGCCGGCGAACGAGTCGGCGGATCCGTAGGGTGCCGGGAGCCCGAACGGCGAGCGGCTCCGGCTGCTGCCGGGACCGCGGGGCTTCGAGCCGCTCCGGCCGCGGCCGGGACCCCGTGCCGGAAGCCGGCATCCCGGGACGGCCCCGGGACGGCCCCGGTCGCCGGCCGGGTGACGTTCAGCGAAGCGGCTGCCGCCAGTCTTTGGGCCTCCCCCGTGCCGGGGCCGCGGGGCTTCGAGCCGGTCCGGCCGCGGCCGGGATCCGGGGCCGGACGATGGCTTCCCGGGCCGGTCCCGGTCGCCTCCCGGGTGACGTTCACCGAAGCGGCTGACGGCTGTCTCCGAGCCCCCCCCCCCCCCCTCCGCCTCCGCTGCCGCTTCTGCCCGCACCCCCTCCACTGCCTCCCCCCGCCGCCCGCGAACGAGTCGCCGGATCTGTAGGGTGCCGGGAGCCCGAACGGCGAGCGGCTCCGGCTGCTGCCGGGACCGCGGGGATTCGAGCCGCTCCGGCCGCGGCCGGGACCCCGTGCCGGAAGCCGGCATCCCCGGACAGCCCCGGGACGGCCCCGGTCGCCGGCCGGGTGACGTTCACCGAAGCGGCTGCCGGCTGTCTTCGAGCCCCCCCCCCCTCCGCCTCCGCTGCCGCTTCTGCCCGCACCCCCTCCACTGCCTCCCCCCGCCGCCGGCGAACGAGTCGCCGGATCCGTAGGGTGCCGGGAGCCCGAACGGCGAGCGGCTCCGGCTGCTGCCGGGACCGCGGGGATTCGAGCCGCTCCGGCCGCGGCCGGGACCCCGTGGCGGAAGCCAGCATCCCGGGACGGCCCCGGGACGGCCCCGATCGCCTCCTGGGTGACGTTCACCGAAGCGGCTGCCGGCTGTCTTCGAGCCCCCCCCCCCCTCCGCCTCCGCTGCCGCTTCTCCCCGCACCCCCTCCACTGCCTCCCCCCGCCGCCGGCGAACGAGTCGGCGGATCCATACCGTCCCGAGAGCCCGAGGCGGCGGCACCCAGTGCGGGTCCGGCCGAGGCCGGGACCCCGTGCCTGTCGCAGGCTTCCCGGGACGGCCCCGGAACGGCCGCGGTCGCCGGCCGGGTGACGTTCTCCGAAGCGGCTGCCGGCTGTCTTCGAGCCCCCCCCCCCCTCCGCCTCCGCTGCCGCTTCTGCCCGCACCTCCTTCACTGCCTCCCCCCGCCGCCCGCGAACGAGTCGGCGGATCCGTAGGGTGCCGGGAGCCCGAACGGCGAGCGGCTCCGGCTGCTGCCGGGACCGCGGGGATTCGAGCCGCTCCGGCCGCGGCCGGGACCCCGTGCCGGAAGCCGGCATCCCGGGACAGCCCCGGGACGGCCCCGGTCGCCGGCCGGGTGACGTTCAGCGAAGCGGCTGCCGCCAGTCTTTGGGCCTCCCCCGTGCCGGGGCCGCGGGGCTTCGAGTCGGTCCGGCCGCGGCTGGGACCCCGTGCCTGTCGCAGGCTTCCCGGGACGGCCCCGGAACGGCCGCGGTCGCCGGCCGGGTGACGTTCACCGAGGCGACTGCCGGCTGTCTTCGAGCCCCCACCCCTGCCGTGGCCGCGGGGATTCGCCCCGGTCCGGCAGCTGACGGTTCCCTGTGTCGGACGCCGGCTTCCCGGGACTGCCCCGGGACAGCCCCGGTCGCCTCCCGGGTGACGTTCACCGAAGCTGCTGCCGCCTGTCTTTGTCCCCCCCCCCCCGTGCTCTCCCTCAGGCGGGAGGTAGACGTGCTCTCCCTGGGCGAGTAGACGTGCTCTCCCTGGGCGAGTAGACGTGCTCTCCCTCGGCGAGTAGACGTGCTCTCCCTCGGCGAGTAGACGTGCTCTCCCTCGGCGAGTAGACGTGCTCTCCCTCGGCGAGTAGACGTGCTCTCCCTGGGCGAGTAGACGTGCTCTCCCTCGGCGAGTAGACGTGCTCTCCCTCGGCGAGTAGACGTGCTCTCCCTGGGCGAGTAGACGTGCTCTCCCTGGGCGAGTAGACGTGCTCTCCCTGGGCGA
>NW_027142536.1:545000-552500 GCF_026170545.1 Melanerpes formicivorus
TGCCGCTGCTGCCACCCCCAGCTCCCCACACCCCCCGGCTCCCGTTAGCGGTTTGCGCGGAGCCCCCCCTTCCCCCCTTCGCGGGCTGCCGCTTCCCTCCCGGGCTGCCCGGCTGCTCTCTAACCCCTGCGACCGAGGCGGCGCTGTTAGGGCGGCCGTGCCGGTGCCCCTTGCCGCAGCTAGCCTCTCGCCGCTGCCCCTCCCGTCCGTCGTCCCCCGTCCCCAAAAACTTGCTGCTCTCCACGCTGGAGCCTGCACGGGGGAGGTTGCGCTCCGCTCCTCCGGCCCTAAAGCCGCCCTCGCCCGCCCCCCGGCTTGCCGCTTGGCTCGGCTGCCCGCCCGCCCGCTAATCCCCCCAACGCCCCCACCCCAAAAACACCCCAGCCCTACCGCATGCCGCTCCCCCTCTCCCCGCTCTCGCTGACCGCTGCCACCCCCCCCCCACCCCTCCCCCCCGAAACAAACCCCCCAGCCCTACCGCATGCCGCTCCCCCTCTCTCCCTAGCCTGCCCCCCCCGCCGTCGCTTGCTGCCGCCGCCGCCGCCGCCGCCGCCGCCGCCGGGACCCGCCTCGGTCTGGTGGCGCGCGCTCGGAGATCCCCGGCTACCCGTCCGTCCGTCCCTCCCTCCCGCCCCGCCCCGGGGGAGGGCCCGGGGCAGCGCGGGCAGGCGGGGAGCAAAAAAAGGCGCGGGCGCCAAAAAACGTCGGGGTCCCGGGGTGGCGGAGGGGGGCGGCGGCGGGGGCGGCGGCGGGTACACGGCGCCGGGTCCAGGGCGCCGGGTCCAGCCCGTCCCGGGGCGGGGACAGGTGGTGTCGTCCGTCCCCGCCCCCGTAACCTGCTCTGAAGCATCCGCTTCCCGCCGCGGTTCGCCCTCCACCCCCCCGCCGCACACGCAGCTGCCGCTTCCCGCCGCCTCTGCCCCCCGCCCCGGGATCAACCACCCGCCGGGTCCAGCCGGTCCCGGTCCCGGGAACCTGCTCCCGGGGCCAGCCGGAGCCACGCCCCCTCCTCTGACGCTTCCAGCTGCCGCCTCCCCTCCCACCCCCCAAACTCACACTGGCCCTCGCCGGCCCGCCCACCCGCCTACCTGCTTGCCCGCCGCCGCTGGGTGGCGTGCCGGACACTCTCGCACACAGGTACACAGACAGGGACACAGGGACACAGGCACTCAGGCACACAGGGACACAGGGACACAAGGACACAGGGACACAGGCACTCAGGCACTCAGGCACTCAGGGACACAGGGACACAGGGACACAGGCACTCAGGCACTCAGGGACACAGGGACACAGGGACACAAGGACACAGGGACACAGGCACTCAGGCACTCAGGCACTCAGGGACACAGGGACACAGGGACACAGGGACACAGGGACACAGGGACACAGGCACTCAGGCACACAGGGACACAGGTGGCGGGCCGGAGGCCTCTCCCCACTGTGTGGCAGGGGTCCAAGAGCCACCCCAGCCCAACCCAGAGGGTCTTTTGCACCTCTCTAGAGGCCACCCAGAGACCCCAGGCCGCAGCAGAAGCCTCCCCCGCATGCTCTGCAGGCTTCCGACCCACCCCAGGCCGCACCAGAAGCCTCCCCCGCACGCTCTGCAGGCTTCCGACCCACCCCAGGCCACAGCAGAAGCCTCTCCCGCACGCTCTGCAGGCTTCTCAGCCACCCCAGGCCGCACCAGAAGCCTCTCCCGCACGCTCTGCAGGCTTCTCAGCCACCCCAGGCCGCACCAGAAGCCTCTCCCGCACGCTCTGCAGGCTTCTCAGCCACCCCAGGCCGCAGCAGAAGCCTCTCCCGCACGCTCTGCAGGCTTCTCAGCCACCCCAGGCCGCAGCAGAAGCCTCTCCCGCACGCTCTGCAGGCTTCTCAGCCACCCCAGGCCGCAGCAGAAGCCTCTCCCGCACGCTCTGCAGGCTTCTCAGCCACCCCAGGCCGCACCAGAAGCCTCTCCCGCACGCTCTGCAGGCTTCTCAGCCACCCCAGGCCGCAGCAGAAGCCTCTCCCGCACGCTCTGCAGGCTTCCGACCCACCCCAGGCCGCAGCAGAAGCCTCTCCCGCACGCTCTGCAGGCTTCCGACCCACCCCAGGCCGCAACAGAAGCCTCTCCCGCACGCTCTGCAGGCTTCCGACCCACCCCAGGCCGCAGCAGAAGCCTCTCCCGCACGCTCTGCAGGCTTCCGTCCCACCCCAGGCCGCACCAGAAGCCTCCCCCGCACGCTCTGCAGGCTTCTCAGCCACCCCAGGCCGCACCAGAAGCCTCCCCCGCACGCTCTGCAGGCTTCTCAGCCACCCCAGGCCGCACCAGAAGCCTCCCCCGCACGCTCTGCAGGCTTCTCAGCCACCCCAGGCCGCACCAGAAGCCTCCCCCGCACGCTCTGCAGGCTTCTCAGCCACCCCAGGCCCCAACAGAAGCCTCTCCCGCACGCTCTGCAGGCTTCCGACCCACCCCAGGCCCCAACAGAAGCCTCTCCCGCACGCTCTGCAGGCTTCTCAGCCACCCCAGGCCGCAGCAGAAGCCTCTCCCGCACGCTCTGCAGGCTTCTCAGCCACCCCAGGCCGCAGCAGAAGCCTCCCCCGCATGCTCTGCAGGCTTCCGACCCACCCCAGGCCGCAACAGAAGCCTCCCCCCGCACGCTCTGTAGGCTTCTGACCCACCCCAGGCCCCAACAGAAGCCTCCCCCGCACGCTCTGCAGGCTTCTCAGCCACCCCAGGCCGCAGCAGAAGCCTCTCCCGCACGCTCTGCAGGCTTCTCAGCCACCCCAGGCCGCACCAGAAGCCTCTCCCGCACGCTCTGCAGGCTTCCGACCCACCCCAGGCCGCACCAGAAGCCTCCCCCGCACGCTCTGCAGGCTTCTCCGCCACCACAGGCCGCACCAGAGGATCTTTTGCACCTCTCTGGACGCCACCCAGAGACTCCAGGCCGCACCAGAGGCCCCCCCCCCCCAACCATTTACAGGCTGCAGTGCCAGCCTAGGCCCCGCTGGCAGCCTCCCTTGTCTGCTTTGGAAGGCCTCCCATCCACTCCAGACCTGCCTGGAGGCCTCCCTCGACTGCTCCCGGGGCCCTCGAAGCCACCCTAGGCCTTTCTGGAGGACCTGCTCGACCGCTCGGGCGGCTTCTGACGCACCCTCGGCCATCCGGCGCCCAGCAGCTCCCAGGGCCAGGCACCGGCCTCCCCCTCCGGCCGCCCCTGGGGCCGGGGGTGGCTCGGACTCGGCGCCCCCAACGTGTCGTCCCGTCCCCCCCCCGCCCCGCACCGCCGAACATTCGCTGCAGCCGAGGGCTTGCCGCTCGACGCCTACCCCACCCGCCCAGCCCCCCGCTGCGGCCCGGCGCTGCCCCGGCCGCTGCGCCCCGCCTCTCATCGCTCCCCCCACCCGGCAACCGGCCGCCGGGCACGGCAAGTCCCAGGGCAGGGAACAGGTGCTGCCGGGACCCCGTGCTGGCTGCCGGCTTCCCGGGGCTGCCCCGGGCACGGACAGGTCGCCCCCCCCGCCCCGGCGAATGTTCACCGAACCGGCTGCCGGCTGCCTTCGAGCACCCCCCGCCCCCCGCCACTATCGTCCCCCCCCGCCCCCCCCTCCGCCTCCGCTGCCGCTTCTCCCCGCACCGCCTCCACTGCCTCCCCCCGCCGCCGGCGAACGAGTCGCCGGATCCGTAGGGTGCCGGGAGCCCGAACGGCGAGCGGCTCCGGCTGCTGCCGGGGCCGCGGGGCTTCGAGCCGCTCCGGCCGCGGCCGGGACCCCGTGCCGGAAGCCGGCATCCCGGGACGGCCCCGGGACGGCCCCGGTCGCCGGCCGGGTGACGTTCAGCGAAGCGGCTGCCGCCAGTCTTTGGGCCTCCCCCGTGCCGGGGCCGCGGGGCTTCGAGCCGGTCCGGCCGCGGCCGGGATCCCGGGCCGGACGATGGCTTCCCGGGCCGGTCCCGGTCGCCTCCCGGGTGACGTTCACCGAAGCGGCTGCCAGCTGTCTTCGAGCCCCCCCCCCCCTCCGCCTCCGCTGCCGCTTCTGCCCGCACCCCCTCCACTGCCTCCCCCCGCCGCCGGCGAACGAGTCGCCGGATCTGTAGGGTGCCGGGAGCCCGAACGGCGAGCGGCTCCGGCTGCTGCCGGGACCGCGGGGATTCGAGCCGCTCCGGCCGCGGCCGGGACCCCGTGCCGGAAGCCGGCATCCCCGGACAGCCCCGGGACGGCCCCGGTCGCCGGCCGGGTGACGTTCACCGAAGCGGCTGCCGGCTGTCTTCGAGCCCCCCCCCCCCTCCGCCTCCGCTGCCGCTTCTGCCCGCACCCCCTCCACTGCCTCCCCCCGCCGCCGGCGAACGAGTCGCCGGATCCGTAGGGTGCCGGGAGCCCGAACGGCGAGCGGCTCCGGCTGCTGCCGGGACCGCGGGGATTCGAGCCGCTCCGGCCGCGGCCGGGACCCCGTGCCGGAAGCCGGCATCCCGGGACGGCCCCGGGACGGCCCCGGTCGCCGGCCGGGTGACGTTCAGCGAAGCGGCTGCCGCCAGTCTTTGGGCCTCCCCCGTGCCGGGGCCGCGGGGCTTCGAGCCGGTCCGGCCGCGGCCGGGATCCCGGGCCGGACGATGGCTTCCCGGGCCGGTCCCGGTCGCCTCCCGGGTGACGTTCACCGAAGCGGCTGCCGGCTGTCTTCGAGCCCCCCCCCCCCCTCCGCCTCCGCTGCCGCTTCTGCCCGCACCCCCTCCACTGCCTCCCCCCGCCGCCGGCGAACGAGTCGCCGGATCTGTAGGGTGCCGGGAGCCCGAACGGCGAGCGGCTCCGGCTGCTGCCGGGGCCGCGGGGATTCGAGCCGCTCCGGCCGCGGCCGGGACCCCGTGCCGGAAGCCGGCATCCCCGGACAGCCCCGGGACGGCCCCGGTCGCCGGCCGGGTGACGTTCAGCGAAGCGGCTGCCGCCAGTCTTTGGGCCTCCCCCGTGCCGGGGCCGCGGGGCTTCGAGCCGGTCCGGCCGCGGCCGGGATCCGGGGCCGGACGATGGCTTCCCGGGCCGGTCCCGGTCGCCTCCCGGGTGACGTTCACCGAAGCGGCTGACGGCTGTCTCCGAGCCCCCCCCCCCCCCCCTCCGCCTCCGCTGCCGCTTCTGCCCGCACCCCCTCCACTGCCTCCCCCCGCCGCCCGCGAACGAGTCGCCGGATCTGTAGGGTGCCGGGAGCCCGAACGGCGAGCGGCTCCGGCTGCTGCCGGGACCGCGGGGATTCGAGCCGCTCCGGCCGCGGCCGGGACCCCGTGCCGGAAGCCGGCATCCCCGGACAGCCCCGGGACGGCCCCGGTCGCCGGCCGGGTGACGTTCACCGAAGCGGCTGCCGGCTGTCTTCGAGCCCCCCCCCCCTCCGCCTCCGCTGCCGCTTCTGCCCGCACCCCCTCCACTGCCTCCCCCCGCCGCCGGCGAACGAGTCGCCGGATCCGTAGGGTGCCGGGAGCCGAACGGCGAGCGGCTCCGGCTGCTGCCGGGACCGCGGGGATTCGAGCCGCTCCGGCCGCGGCCGGGACCCCGTGGCGGAAGCCAGCATCCCGGGACGGCCCCGGGACGGCCCCGATCGCCTCCTGGGTGACGTTCACCGAAGCGGCTGCCGGCTGTCTTCGAGCCCCCCCCCCCCTCCGCCTCCGCTGCCGCTTCTCCCCGCACCCCCTCCACTGCCTCCCCCCGCCGCCGGCGAACGAGTCGGCGGATCCATACCGTCCCGAGAGCCCGAGGCGGCGGCACCCAGTGCGGGTCCGGCCGAGGCCGGGACCCCGTGCCTGTCGCAGGCTTCCCGGGACGGCCCCGGAACGGCCGCGGTCGCCGGCCGGGTGACGTTCTCCGAAGCGGCTGCCGGCTGTCTTCGAGCCCCCCCCCCCCTCCGCCTCCGCTGCCGCTTCTGCCCGCACCTCCTTCACTGCCTCCCCCCGCCGCCCGCGAACGAGTCGGCGGATCCGTAGGGTGCCGGGAGCCCGAACGGCGAGCGGCTCCGGCTGCTGCCGGGACCGCGGGGATTCGAGCCGCTCCGGCCGCGGCCGGGACCCCGTGCCGGAAGCCGGCATCCCGGGACAGCCCCGGGACGGCCCCGGTCGCCGGCCGGGTGACGTTCAGCGAAGCGGCTGCCGCCAGTCTTTGGGCCTCCCCCGTGCCGGGGCCGCGGGGCTTCGAGTCGGTCCGGCCGCGGCTGGGACCCCGTGCCTGTCGCAGGCTTCCCGGGACGGCCCCGGAACGGCCGCGGTCGCCGGCCGGGTGACGTTCACCGAGGCGACTGCCGGCTGTCTTCGAGCCCCCACCCCTGCCGTGGCCGCGGGGATTCGCCCCGGTCCGGCAGCTGACGGTTCCCTGTGTCGGACGCCGGCTTCCCGGGACTGCCCCGGGACAGCCCCGGTCGCCTCCCGGGTGACGTTCACCGAAGCTGCTGCCGCCTGTCTTTGTCCCCCCCCCCCCGTGCTCTCCCTCAGGCGGGAGGTAGACGTGCTCTCCCTGGGCGAGTAGACGTGCTCTCCCTGGGCGAGTAGACGTGCTCTCCCTCGGCGAGTAGACGTGCTCTCCCTCGGCGAGTAGACGTGCTCTCCCTCGGCGAGTAGACGTGCTCTCCCTCGGCGAGTAGACGTGCTCTCCCTGGGCGAGTAGACGTGCTCTCCCTCGGCGGGTAGACGTGCTCTCCCTCGGCGAGTAGACGTGCTCTCCCTGGGCGAGTAGACGTGCTCTCCCTGGGCGAGTAGACGTGCTCTCCCTGGGCGAGTAGACGTGCTCTCCCTGGGCGAGTAGACGTGCTCTCCCTGGGCGAGTAGACGTGCTCTCCCTGGGCGAGTAGACGTGCTCTCCCTGGGCGAGTAGACGTGCTCTCCCTCGGCGAGTAGACGTGCTCTCCCTCGGCGAGTAGACGTGCTCTCCCTCGGCGAGTAGACGTGCTCTCCCTGGGCGAGTAGACGTGCTCTCCCTGGGCGAGTAGACGTGCTCTCCCTCGGCGAGTAGACGTGCTCTCCGCGGAGATCGCGCTTGTCGCCAAGGGGTCGCTGTTGCGCTCTGCCTCCGCCTACGTCATCGTACAAGCCGGCGTGATTTCTGCGACCTGCCGCTGGGCGGAGGTCGGCTGGTTGTGCGCTCGCGGAGCTGACGGCCCTCCAGTTCCGTATATGAGGGAACAAGCGACGCCGAGCACTCCCAGGGCAGCGCTGCCGAGCGGCTGCTCCAAGCCACCCGCCAGGCGGCTGGGCAGGGGTCCGTCTGGCTTCTCGGTGGCTTTCGCCCGGGTCAGAGAGGGGACCCGCGGGGCCGAACAAAGGCGCGGCGGTTTGGAGCGGCCGCTGGCGCACCCTCAGCGGTGTTGGATGGGTTTCGCTCGTCCGTGAGCCGGAGCCCAGCCCGGGCTCGGCAACGAAAGCGGGGAAAAGAAAAAAAGTTGACGAGTGGCTGGCGCCGGCCACTGCCGAAGTGTGGAACCCCCGAAGCGACGTTTGCCCGGTGGGGCACGGGGGCAGAGAAAGCCGGGGAGACGTGGTGCCGGCGTCGGTCC
>NW_027142536.1:565000-567566 GCF_026170545.1 Melanerpes formicivorus
TGCTCTCCTTCCCGAGGAGGTAGACGTGCTCTCCTTCCCGAGGAGGTAGACGTGCTCTCCTTCCCAGGTGGTAGACGTGCTCTCCCTCGGTGAGTAGACGTGCTCTCCCTGAGCTGGCAGGTAGACGTGCTCTCCATGGCGAGGGGGGACTTAGTGCACTGAGCCGTGCGGCAGGAGGTAGACGTGCTCTCCTTCCCGAGGAGGTAGACGTGCTCTCCCTGGCGAGGGGGGGACTTAGTGCACTGAGCCGTGCGGCGGCAGGTAGACGTGCTCTCCTTCCCGAGGAGGTAGACGTGCTCTCCTTCCCAGGAGGTAGACGTGCTCTCCTTCCCGAGGAGGTAGACGTGCTCTCCTTCCCAGGAGGTAGACGTGCTCTCCTTCCCGAGGAGGTAGACGTGCTCTCCTTCCCGAGGAGGTAGACGTGCTCTCCTTCCCGAGGAGGTAGACGTGCTCTCCTTCCCAGGTGGTAGACGTGCTCTCCCTCGGTGAGTAGACGTGCTCTCCCTGAGCTGGCAGGTAGACGTGCTCTCCATGGCGAGGGGGGACTTAGTGCACTGAGCCGTGCGGCAGGAGGTAGACGTGCTCCCCGCGGCCGGGCGGGCACTTAGCGCGCGGAGGCTGGAACCGCGGGGTAGACGTGGTCCCCGGGACGAGGGCCGCCTGGTATCGCCCGCCCGGCCCCCAACCCCCCCCCCCCGCGGCGGCGTAAATGAAGAGAGGCAGTCGGCATGAAACCTTCTTTTATTAAGTGTTGTTTTCATCGAGCGTCTTTCATTAAAGGTTGTGTTCTGAAGCAGTCTTTTCTTCAACAGCGCTGTTCTCCGGGGAGAAGGTCTGCCGGCATCTCTAGAAATCTCCCCCCGCCCCTGACCGCCTCCCCCCCCGCCCCCGTTGCCGGTTTGCGCGGCGCCCCCCCTCCCGACGTTGCCTCTTGCCGCTACCCCCCGCCCCCCCCCCGCTGCCGGTTTGCGCGGAGCCCCCCCTCCCGACGTTGCCTCTTGCCGCTACCCCCCGCCCCCCCCCCGCTGCCGGTTTGCGCGGAGCTCCCCCTTCCCGCCGTTGCCTCTTGCCGCTACCCCCCGCCCCCCCCCCGCTGCCGGTTTGCGCGGAGCCCCCCCTTCCCGCCGTTGCCTCTTGCCGCTACCCCCGCCCCCCCCCCGCTGCCGGTTTGCGCGGAGCCCCCCCTTCCCGCCGTTGCCTCTTGCCGCTACCCCCGCCCCCCCCCCGCTGCCGGTTTGCGCGGAGCCCCCCCTTCCCGCCGTTGCCTCTTGCCGCTACCCCCCGCCCCCCCCCCGCTGCCGGTTTGCGCGGAGGCCCCCCTTCCCGCCGTTGCCTCTTGCCGTTACCCCCGCCCCCCCCCCGCTGCCGGTTTGCGCGGAGCGCCCCCGCCTGCCGTTGCCTCTCGCCGCGGCCACCACCGCCCCCTCCACACCCCCGGGCCCCCGTTACCGGTTTGCGCGGAGCCCCCCCTCCCGACGTTGCCTCTTGCCGCTGCTGCCACCCCCAGCTCCCCACACCCCCCGGCTCCCGTTAGCGGTTTGCGCGGAGCCCCCCCTTCCCGCCGTTGCCTCTTGCCGCTACCCCCCGCCCCCCCCCCCCCGCTGCCGGTTTGCGCGGAGCCCCCCCGCCTGCCGTTGCCTCTTGCCGCGGCCGCCACCGCCCCCCCCACACCCCCCGGCCCCCGTTACCGGTTTGCGCGGAGCCCCCCCTCCCGACGTTGCCTCTTGCCGCTGCTGCCACCCCCAGCTCCCCACACCCCCCGGCTCCCGTTAGCGGTTTGCGCGGAGCCCCCCCTTCCCCCCTTCGCGGGCTGCCGCTTCCCTCCCGGGCTGCCCGGCTGCTCTCTAACCCCTGCGACCGAGGCGGCGCTGTTAGGGCGGCCGTGCCGGTGCCCCTTGCCGCAGCTAGCCTCTCGCCGCTGCCCCTCCCGTCCGTCGTCCCCCGTCCCCAAAAACTTGCTGCTCTCCACGCTGGAGCCTGCACGGGGGAGGTTGCGCTCCGCTCCTCCGGCCCTAAAGCCGCCCTCGCCCGCCCCCCCGGCTTGCCGCTTGGCTCGGCTGCCCGCCCGCCCGCTAATCCCCCCAACGCCCCCACCCCAAAAACACCCCAGCCCTACCGCATGCCGCTCCCCCTCTCCCCGCTCTCGCTGACCGCTGCCACCCCCCCCCCACCCCTCCCCCCCGAAACAAACCCCCCAGCCCTACCGCATGCCGCTCCCCCTCTCTCCCTAGCCTGCCCCCCCCGCCGTCGCTTGCTGCCGCCGCCGCCGCCGCCGCCGCCGCCGCCGGGACCCGCCTCGGTCTGGTGGCGCGCGCTCGGAGATCCCCGGCTACCCGTCCGTCCGTCCCTCCCTCCCGCCCCGCCCCGGGGGAGGGCCCGGGGCAGCGCGGGCAGGCGGGGAGCAAAAAAAGGCGCGGGCGCCAAAAAACGTCGGGGTCCCGGGGTGGCGGAGGGGGGCGGCGGCGGGGGGCGGCGGCGGGTACACGGCGCCGGGTCCAGGGCGCCGGGTCCAGCCCGTCCCGGGGCGGGGACAGGTGGTGTCGTCCGTCCCCGCCCCCGTAACCTG